>NC_058406.1:88177862-88262015 GCF_002201575.2 Neomonachus schauinslandi | reverse complement strand
TATATATATATATATATATATATATATATATATATATATATATATATTTTCTTTCTTTAAAATTTTGGGATACAGCTTCTTCTAACAGACCAAAATATATCCTAAATCTAGTATATGGCTTTGTTCTAGTCTCCTGCCTGATCACATTCTCTCCTTTTTTTTTTTTTTAATTTTTTTCTTTCTTTTTTCAATCAACTTCTTATCAATTCCATTTTAAAACTCTTTTTAAATTTTCATCTTTACAATCATATTCCATCCCTTCATCGTATTTACTTTTATTTTTGTATATTTATATAAGTTTTTCTCTCTTTAAAATTCTGGGAGGCAGTTTCTTCTGACAGACCAAAATACACCCAAAATCTAGTGTGTGGCTCTGTTTTATTCACAAGCCTGATCATATTCTTTTTTCTTTTTTCTTTTTTCTTTTTTTTTACTTTCTTTTCCCCCCACCCACTGGTTTTTGAGTCTCTTCTGATTTGTTTAGTGTATATTTTTCTGGGGCTGTTGTTACCCTTTTAGCATTTTGTTCTCTCATTCATCTGTTCTTCTTTGGACAAAATGACAAAATGGAAAAACTCACCACAAAAAAAAAGAACAAGAGGCAGTACCGACTGCCAGGAACCTAATCAATATGGACATTAGTAAGATGTCAGAACTAGAGTTCAGAATGATGATTATAAAGGTACTAGCTGGGCTTGAAAAAAGCATAGAAGATACCAGAGAATCCCTTTCTGGAGAAATAAAAGAACTAAAATCTAACCAAGTCAAAATAAAAAAGGCTATTAATGAGGTGCAATAAAAAATGGAGGCTCTAAGTGCTAGGATAAATGAGGCAGAAGAGAGAATTAGTGATATAGAAGACCAAATGATGGAGAATAAGAGAGATAAACTACTGGATCATGAGGGGAGAGTTGGAGAGATAAGTGAGACCATAAGAGGAAACAACATTAGAAAAATTGGGATCCCAGAAGAAGAAGAAAGAGGGGGGCAGAAGGTATATTGGAGCAAATTATAGCTGAGAACTTCCTTAATTTGGGGAAGGAAACAGGCATCAAAATCCAAGAGGCACAGAAAACCCCCCTCAAAATCAATAGGTCAACACCACGACATCTATTAGTAAAACTTACGAGTCTCAGAGACAAGCAGAAAATCCTGAAAGCAGCTCAGGACAAAAGGTCTGTACCCTACAATGTTAGAAATATTAGATTGGCAGCAGACCTATCCACAGAGACCTGGCAGGCCAGAAAGGACTGCCATGATATATTCAGGGCACTAAATGAGAAAAATACGCAGCCAAGAATACTATATCCAACTAGGCTGTCAGTGAAAATAGAAGGAGAAATAAAAAGCTTCCAGGACAAACAAAAACTGAAAGAGTTTGTGAACACCAAACTAGCCCTACGAGAAATATTAAGGTCCTCTAAGCAAAGAGAGAGCCTAAAAGTAACATAGACCAGAAAGGGACAGAGATAATATACAGTAATAGTCACCTTACAGGCAATACAATGGCACTAAATTCATATCTTTCAATAGTTACCCTGAATGTAAATGGGCTAAATGCCCCAATCCAAAGACACAGGGTATCAGATTGGATGGAAAAAAACAAGACTCATCAATATGCTCTCTGCAAGAGACTCCTTTTAGACCCAAAGACACCTCCAGATTGAAAGTGAGGGGGTGGAAAACCATTTACCATGCTAATGGACATCAAAAGAAAGCTGGGGTGGCAATCCTTATATCAGACAAATTAGATTTTAAGCCAAAGACTATAATAAGAGATGAGGAAGGACACTGTATCCTACTTAAAGGGTCTATCCAACAAGAAGATCTAACAATTTTAAGTATCTATGCACCTATCATGGGAGCAACCAATTATATAAGCCAATTAATAACAAAATCAAAGAAACACATTGACAATAATAAAATAATAGTAGGGCACTTTAACAACCCCCTCACTGAAATGGACAGATCATCTAAGCAAAAGATCAACAAGGAAATAAAGGCTTTAAATGACACACACTGGACCAGATGGACTCCACAGATATATTCAGAACATTCCATCCCAAAGCAACAAAGTACATATTCTTCTCTAGTGTACATGGAACATTCTCCAGAATAGATCACATCCTGGGTCACAAATCAGGTCTCAACCAGTACCAAAAGATTGAGATCATTCCCTGCATATTTTTAGACCATGATGCTTTGAACCTAGAACTCAATCACAAGAGGAAAGTTGGAAAGAACTCAAACACATGGAGGCTAAAGAGCATCCTACTAAAGAATGAATGGGTCCACCAGGAAATTAAAGAAGAATTAAAAAAAAAAATAATGGAAACTAATGAAAATGAAAGCACAACTGTTCAAAATCTTTGGGATGCAGCAAAGGTGGTCCTAAGGGGAAAGTATATAGCAATACAAGCCTTTCTCAAGAAACAAGAAAGGTCTCAAATACACAACCTAACCCTACACCTAAAGGAGCTGGAGAAAGAACAGCAAATAAAGCCTAAACTCAGCAAGAGAAGAGAAATAATAAAGATCAGAGTAGAAACCAATGAAATAAAAACCAAAAGAACAGTAGAACAGATCAATGAAACTAGGAGCTGGTTTTTTGAAAGAATTAATAAGATTGATAAAGCCCTGGCCAGACTTATCAAAAAGAAAAGAGAAAGGACCCAAATAATTAAAATCATGAATGAAAGAGGAGAGATCACAACCAACACCAAAGTAATACAAACAATTATAAGAATATATTATGAGCAACTATATACCAGCAAAGTAGACAATCTGGAAGAAATGGATGCAGATGTATTCCTAGAGGAGTATAAACTACCAAAACTGAACCAGGAAGAAATACAAAACCTGAACAGACCCATAACCAGTAAGGAAATTGAAGCAATAATCAAAAATCTCCCAACAAACAAGAGCCCAGGGCCAGAGGGCTTCCCAGGGGAATTCTACCAAACATTTAAGGAAGAACTAATACGTATTCTTCTGAAACTGTTCCAAACAATAGAAATGGAAGGAAAACTCCCAAACTCATTTTATGAGGCCAGCATTACCTTGATCCCAAAACCAAAGACCCCACCAAAAAAGAATTACAGACCAATATCTCTGATGAACATGGATGCAAAAATTCTTACCAAAATACTAGCCATGGGATCTAACAGTATATTAAAAGGATTATTCACCATGACCAAGTGGGATTTATTCCTGGGCTGCAAGTTTGGTTCAACATCTGCAAATCAATCAGTGTGATACAATACATTAATAAAGAACAAGAACCATATGATCCTCTCAATAGATGCAGAAAAAGCATTTGACAAAGAACAGCATCCTTGCTTGATTAAAACTCTTCACAGGGTAGGGATAGATACCTTAGTATCATAAAAGCCATCTATGAAAAACCCACAGCAAATACCATTCTCATTGGGGAAAAACTGAGAGCTTTTCCCCTAAGGTCAGGAACACGACAGGGATGTCCACTATCACCTCTGCTATTTAACAGAGTACTAGAAGTCCTAGCCTCAGCAATCAGACAACAAAAAGAAATAAAAGGCATCTGAATTGGCAAAGAAGAAGTCAAACTCTCACTGTTTGCAGATGATATGATACTTTATGTGGAAAACCCAAAAGACTCCACCCCAAAACTGCTAGAACTCATACAGGAATTCAGAAAAGTAGCAGGATATAAAATCAATGCACAGAAATCAATGGCATTTCTATATACAAACAACATGGCAGAAGAAAGAGAAATTAAGGAGTCGATCCCATTTACAATTGCACCCAAAACCATAAGATACCTAGGAATAAATCTAACCAAAGAGGCAAAGAATCTGTACTCAGAAAACTATAGAACTCATGGAAGAAATTGAGGAAGACACAAAGAAATGGAAAAACATTTCCATGCTCATAGATTGGAAGAACAAATATTGTGAAAAGATTTATGCTTCTTAGAGCAATCTACACATTGAATGCAATCCCTATCAAAATACCATCAGCTTTTTTCAAAGAAATGGAACAAATAATCCTAAAATTTGTATGGAACCAGAAAAGACCTTGAATAGCCAGAGGTATGTTGAATAAAAAAAGCAAAGCTGGTGGCATCACAATTCTGGACTTCAAGCTCTATTACAAAGCTGTAATCATCAAGACAGTATGGTACTGGCACAAAAACAGACACATAGATCAATGGAACAGAATAGAGAGCCCAGATATGGACCCTCAACTCTGTGGTCAACTAATCTTCGACAAGCAGGAAAGAATGTCCAATGGAAAAAAGACAGTCTCTTCAACAAATGGTGTTGGGAAAATTGGACAGCCACATGCAGAAGAATGAAACGGGACCATTCTCTTACACCACACACAAAAATAGACTCAAAATGGATGAAAGACCTCAATGTGAGACAGGAATCCATCAAAATCCTAAAGGAGAACACAGGCAGCAACCTCTTCGACCTCAGCCGCAGCAACTTCTTCCTAGATACATCACCAAAGGCAATGGAAACAAAGGCAAAAATGAACTATTAGGACTTCATCAAGATAAAAAGCTTTTGCACAGCAAAGGAAACAGCCAACAAAACCAAAAGACAACTGACAGAATGGGAGAAGATATTTGCAAATGACATATCAGATAAAGGGCTAGTATCCAAAATCTATAAAGAACTTATCAAACTCAACACCCAAAGAACAAAGAATCCAATCAAGAAGTGGGCAGCCTTCTTTGATCAAATGTAAAGTACTTCCTACTTTAACTGATCGCCTCTCTCTGGTTATTGGCTAGCCTCCTCCATTAGAATATAAACTGGTATCAGGGATCTCACAGTCTTGTAGAAATTAACCTGACCTATAGAAGAAGCTTAAAAATACGTGTTGAAGAGGTTTTTAAAAGTCATGTACAAACACTTTCCAGTCTTTAATAGGCTAAAAATAAGCAAAAACAAAAATAAAAATTTTATAATGGGTGTCAAAACTTAAATTTGACATTAGAAACCCACTAATTCATAATAATATTTTCTTTTCCTTTTTATACTTGTGGTTGATTATGGTTGAATTTCCAGAGAGAAGCCTCTTTTTCAAGGATTAAAGTGTTTGATTAAAAAAAAAAAAAAAAAAGAAATGGGCAGAAGACATGAACAGACATTTTTCCAAAGAAGACATCCAAATGGCCAACCGACACATGAAAAAGTGCTCAACATCGCTTGGCATCAGGGAAATACAAATCAAAACCACAAAGAGGTACCACCTCACACCAGTCAGAATGGCTAAAATTAACAAGTGAGGAAATGACAGATGTTGTCAAGGATGCGGAGAAAGGGGAACCCTCTTACACTGTTGGTGGGAATGCAAGCTGATGCAGCCACTCTGGAAAACAGTTTGGAGGTTCCTCAAAAAGCTGAAAATAAAGTTACCATATGGCCCAGCAATTGCACTACTGGGTATTTACCCCAGAGATATAAATGTAGTGATCTGAAGGGGTACGTGCACGCCAATGTTTATAACAGCAATGTCCATAATAGCCAAACTATGGAAAGAGCCTAGATGTCCACTGACAGATGAATGGAAAAAGAAGATGTGGTATATATATACAATGGGATACTACTCAGTCATCAAAAAAATGAAATTTTGCCATTTGCAATGATGTGGATAGAATTAGAGGGTATTATGCTAAGCGAAATAAGTCAATCAGAGAAAGACATGTATCATATTACCTCACTGATATGAGGAATTCTTAATCTCAGGAAACAAACTGAGGGTTGCTGGAGTGGTGGGGGGGTGGGAGGGATGGGGTGGCTGGGGGATGGACATTGGGGAGGGTATGTGCTATGGTGAGTGCTGTGAATTGTGTAAGACTGATGAATCACAGACCTGTACCCCTGAAACAAATAATACATTATATGTTAATAAAAAATAAAAAATAAAAAGAAAGCTTCTTTATAGTTTTACATTATTTTTTATTCTGTCCTATACTTTGGAAAAAAAAGAGTATATCTTCCAGATTACAAATTCCATCTTAAATATGAGTTTTCCTTCAACTCATTCTTTATGTAGGGATTTGAAATTATTTTAGTAATCAGGTTTTTAATTTCTGAAAACTAAAATTAACATCTTTCTATGCATTAGTTGCTGCTAGTTCTACCATTTCATCCTTCTCCTCTTTGCCAACAGAATATGGACTGGTAATATGTTCAGCTAAAAAAAAAGAGAGAGAAAAGAAGGAAGAAGGAAGGAGGGAAGAAAGGAAGGAAGCAGGGAGGGAGGGAAGGAAGGAAGGAAAGAAAAGAAGAAGAAAATAAAAAGAACATTCTCCAGCCTCCCTTGCAGCAATATATGGTGTTCTGGTAAATGTTTAACAACTGACCCTCTGGAAGGAAAAAGCACAAACTTTGCAGCTTTTGCTGCTTCCATGGTGTAAATACTCCAACCTGGAGTGACCCGAGGACCTCCCTTAATTCCCTCTCTGGCCGCAAAGTCTGTTCTTAAACTCTATCAAATAACATGTTTACATTATTTCAAGAGTTAATTCCACAGTGTTCACTGAGAAGAAACATCATAGCCAGGCACATGGAATACTTGTCTTGAATGAACAACCTGCTTACTATTCCTTGGTTTACTCATTCCCTCCAGCAGTGATGAATCTAGACCGTGGATCCAAGCTCCTAACAGGCGATTCCATTTAATTCAGAAGCTATCCTATTATGCCTGATGGAATTGCATGCTTTTTGTTTTTGTTTTTGTTTTGCTCTAGTTTCTGTCATTAATCCAGTGCAGTCTCCTTTATATTTTCAGATTATTCCTCAATGTTGCTCAGTGGATGACTCCTTCTTAGCTTTACATTGAAACTATGAATTGTTTTAATATTTATATTTCTTCTGTTATAGGAATCATCTTTTGGGAAAGAAGAAGTACATATTTTCTAATAGAATTGGAACCAGGTAAACTTTAGAATCAGACTGCAACATTTAAAAAAATTAAGATGCTGAATAGAATTTCATAAATGCAGTGCATAAGGAAAAACACATTAAAGTTATGTTTACTGTAGTACTACTTTGTGAACTTCTTAGTGCTTGGAATCACTTAAGACTGTATAGTTGGTGAGCACTTTCCATGTCCTTAATATTTGACAGTATTCTTTTATTTTACAATATTTTAACTGCTTGCCTGTTTTAGAGTTTTAGGGAGCTTATATTTCTGTTGGTTATTATTGTTTTACATTTGAAGCAATATGATGGTGAGCATCATTTGACCTAAATATTTGGTTACACTTATAACATGTCTTTAGTATAATTTTGTAGAAATGAAATCAGATCAAGAAATTCTACTTTCCAAATAAATACTGATATAAATAATTGAAATAATTAGATAGTGGTATTTAAGATAGAGATGCTAAATAAAAAGAGAATTGGGCCTAGGAGTGAAACAGATGTGGTTTTAATCTTTGTTCTGCTGTTTGCTCAGCAGAATGATCTTGGGGATTCCCTCTCACCTCTGCATGCCTCAGTTGCCCTGTACATAAAATGGAGATTGTAACATCTTGCTTAGGGGACTGTTGAGGAGAATAAATGAAATGCTGTGTGCAGCTCGCTCTGTACTTGGTAACCAGTGAGTCAGCAGTCACGTTTGGGTATAGGTTGTATGTGGTCTTGTGTAGTGCACACGGATGTGGTCATACGAATTAACTCTGGCTGAAAATAAATGCTTCCTCTTTTAATTGATATGTTATGAATAGTTTTACATAGCTTTCATAGTTACCAAAGGTTTTAAATTCTGTTATCGTTAATGTTCTGAACTAAAACACTTAGTCAATTCTCTCAATTTTCTTCAAGCTATAGTTTCTTGGCTCTAGGTTATAATCTGATTGAATTTCATCTTTAATTTTTCTAAGAGCAAGCTCTGCTTTATGGTAACTGACTCCATGCATATTTGCTCAGCATTTTTTTAATGGAGCTTTTGTGTCTTCAGAAAAATCACTATAATTGTTTCTCCTGCTCCTCTAGGCGTCTCCAGATTGTTTGAGGAGGCAGGGTTGACTTTGTAGATAATTACCCATTTTGTGGATGATTATGTGAGAAAATTACTTGCTTTCTGGGACTTTTGGTGGGGGGAATCCAACATTGTAACCCTTGAGACAAAATCATATATACGAACAAGAATTCATATCGTCACAGAGAATAGAAAAAGTAAGTAGGCTATCACCCAGTTTTGAGGTAAACATTGAATACCTACCATGTAGCAGGCTTTCTACTAAAAGTGGTAAATAAGACACATGTGGTCCCTAATCCTTCAGATTTCATATTCGTAAAAAAGGTAGTAAGAGTGACTCAAAAACATTCCAGAGCCAAATGGGCCTATTTCTCATGGAAGCTATACGTGAAAATTAAATTCTCTGTTAACCCATTAGAAGGCATCCAAATTAATGGCATATTTAAACACACTCACACAAAGGGAAACCTGATAAAAAACAGTTACTCTTGCCAATTACCTACATATATATGTGAGGAATAAATCACAAACTTCCCCTTCAACTTTACATGCACATTCCAGCCTTTAAAGGAGTGGGCTCAGCAGAACAGCTTTGCTACTATAATTGCTTTCCACTGAAGTCTTTAGCATTTCCCAATCTGCAAAATGACATGAACCAGAATTCTTACTTCTCCCTGAAGATTATCCATGACCCTAGGGAAGAACTGGGTGTTTTTTTTGTTTTTGTTTTTGTTTTTGCAATAGGGCAGAATATTTGACATTTTTATATTTTTATGTAAGTAAAATTTATGTTATTATAACACATATATTAAGTGTAATGAATACAATATATTAATAGATAAAAATACATTTTTATATTTTTATGCCCAGTGTGCATGCTAGCTACATGGTCTGTTAAAATCTCTTTACCCATCTTACATTTTGGATGTCAATTCCCTGTTAAAATTTGTGTAATATCATTTAAATATTAAAGATTGATCTCACTGATGGAGAAAACGTATGCCACATCATTTAATTCTTGTATGATCTTACCGTGAAGGTAGACAGGAATGTCCCTGATCGGGCATGGGAGCTTTTGAAAGCAGCCTAATATTGAATGGGCCTTTCAAGCAAATTAATTTCACTATTGGCCCATATTGAACTTGTGGTTATCTAAAGCCTTTCAGGGTTTCTTCCCATGCATTGCTGTCAAATCAGGTCTCTGTAATGATCTGCCTGTCTCCTTTCCCCACTGCATGCCAAACCTGAGGGAACTGAGACCCCATAGTAAACTTTAAAAATCCTATATTTGGGGCTTGGCAATTTAGCATTCGTTAACCAACAACTTTGTAACTAGGTTTTGGGGGTTGAGTCCTGAGACCACTGTCTTCATTCCTTAGTTCAAGTCTTGCTCTTAAACTCCAATTTGTGTCTAATCAACAAAATCCTGTTTCTTTGCATTCTCCCCACTGCATTCTTAGCTGATTTTCCTGATAGAGATATCACTCTCAATTTGTAAGAGTGCATTTTAGGCTTATGTTGTTCACACATTCTGGTTTACTTTTATCTCCTTGCCTTAGCTGCCCTTAACTGTATACTTTTCTCTTAGTTCTATTTATAGTCCTCTTTGTTTTTAGAAGTCAAGCTTACTGGGGTATCATTTGTGCAGTGGGCAGGCTGGAAAACAGCCCCCAACGATCTATCCCTTGGTATGCTCATCTTTGCGTAACTTCCTCCCCGTTTGTACAGGCTGGATATGGTGACTCACTTCTAATGAACAGAAGAAAGCAAAAGTGGTGGGCTGTCATTTCCAAGGTTAGGTTAAAAAACTCAAAAACTCATTGCCTTCTGCCTTAGACTGCCCTCTTTTGATCGCTTGCCTGTTCATTTTGTGGGAAGCCAGCTGTCATGCTGTGAGCTACCCTATGGAGAGACCCACTTGGCAAGGAGCTGAGAAGGACCCCTGGTCAACAGGCAGTGAGGAATTGAGTTCTGCCAACACCCACCTTAGAGGGCTTGGAAGTGGATTCTACCTCCATTGGACCTAGAGATGACTGTAACCCCAACCCACCACTTGACTGCAGCCTTGTGAGAGACTAAGCCACACGTGCCCAGCAAAAGTGAGCCTGGATTTCTGACCCACAGAAATCATGCAATAATAAGTGTTTATTGTTGTAAGCTACTAAGTTTGGGGATACTTTGCTAGGGAACAATAGATAACTAGTATAATTTCCATACAGTACACTTCACCTTTTTTAGGCATACAGTTCTTTGAGTTTTGGCAAATGCATACACTTCCGTACCCAACACCACAATTCAGATATAGGACATATCCATCACCTTCACCCCCCGAAGTACCCTCTTGATCCTTTTTAATCAGTATCTTCCCCCTTCCCCTAGCTCCTGGCAAACTGGTCTGTTTCCTGTCCCTATGATTCCGCTTTTTCCAGAATGCCATATAAATGGAATCGTACAGTATGCAGCCTTTTGTGTCTGTTTTCTCCCACTTAGTATAATATATTTGAGATTCATCCAAGTTATCGCATGTAGCGGTAATTGAGTCCTTTTTACAGCTGAGCAGTATTTCATTTTATGTAAGGACCATAGTTACTAATCTGTTACCAGATGATGAGCATTTGGAATAATTCCAGTTCGGGGTGATTATAATAAAGCTACTATAAATGTTTGCAATCATTTTTGTATGGACGTATTTTTTTCTCTTAAATACCAAAGGGTAGGGACTATATGGTTGCATGTAAGGATAGGTTTCCTACTGTATAGGAAATTACTGAAGTGTTTGCAAAAGTGAGTACACTTTACATTTCCACAATTAATGTGTGAGAGTTCTAACTGCTCTGCATCCTCACCAGGCCATGATATAATCAGATTTATTTCTATGTTAGTCATTGAAATATATGTGTAGTGGTATTTCATCAGGTGTTTAATTTGCATTCTCCTAATGACTAATGATGTCAAGCATCTTTTCATGTGTATATTTGTCATCCAGACATTCTCTTTGGTAAACTGAATGAATTTTGTGCTCAATTTTAAAATGCTGGATAGAAGAGATGAAAAGAATTCCTTGACTTGTTCCTGGTCTTCCGAAGAAACATTCTTTATTTCATGATTAAATGTGATGTTATCTGTTCAGTTTTTGTTTTCTTTTTGTTTGTTTGTTGTGGTTATTGTTGTTGCTGTTGTTCTTTTTCGGTAGATGCTATTCATCAGGTTAAGAAAGTCCCTTTAATTCTTAGGTAACTGAGATCTCTTCCATATCATTAGTGAATGCTGAAATTCATCACGTTTTTTTCTGCATCTATTGAAATGGTCATATGATTTTCCTCCTTTGGTCTGTTACTATGGTGAATTAAATTGATTTTCAAATGCTGAACCAAACTTGCATTCCTGGAATAAAGCACATTTGATCATGGTGGATTCTATGGATTCAATCTGCTAATAATTTAAGTATTTTTTTTAAAGATTTTATTTATTTATTTGACAGAGAGAGACACAGCGAGAGAGGGAACATAAGCAGGGGGAGTGGGGGAGGGAGAAGCAGGCTTCCCGCCGAGCAGGGAGCCCGATGTGGGACTCAATCCCAGGATCCTGGGATCATGACCTGAGCCGAAGGCAGACACTTAACGACTGAGCCACCCAGGCGCCCTAAGTATTTTTAACTCTATGTTTATGAAGTATATTGATCTGTAAACTTCTTTTCTTGTAATATCTTTGTCCATTTTTCATATTAGTATAAGCCTGGGGAGTTGGGGACACACAAGATGAGTTGGGAAGTGTTCCTTCCTCTTCTGTTTTCTGGAAGAGTTTGTGTAGAATTGGTATAACTTGTTCTTATGAATATAGATATTGTCAGAGATACAACAAAACTTTTTCTATTCTTTATTCTGCTTTCAGTTAAATGATTCTTCTAGAAGTGTTTTCTTCTTTACAAATACAAATTCTTTCCTCTTTGCTCCTTTTGTAGTATAGATGAGGAAAGTATAGTTTCTTTCTTGCTTCTCTTTAAGGAATCATCCTAACTCTCTTCCAAACACCAGGTTTTTATTTTTAGATTTGCCGCACATACACATTTCTTGTTAAGTACTGCCATTTCCCTTTCTATAAGAAATATTTACTTGAGAGTTCTCTTTCTACTAGCATATGTTAGATGTCAGTCCATAGCACCAAACTATACTATTATGTAGAAAACTATATTTGCCTACTTGTGTTAAAATATTAAGCCCCAATTTTTTAATTCAGAATTGTATTCTCACTGTGTACAGGCATTGTGCTTAGGTGATGAGGCTAGGGCAATAAAGGCAGATGTGTTTTCTACTCTTACGGAACTACAGGCAAGTGGGAAAAACAGTATTTTTACTAAGTCAAGTAATGCAGTTTTGCTTTAGATCATCCCTGGTTTTTACCCTAATATTGGGGGAGGTCATCGAAAGGACATAACCACAGTTGGACCTTTGAGTCAGATGGAGGTAATGGAAGCTTCTCACTCCCCACTCCCCTGGTCTTGGAATGTGTCCTTGGAATTTACCCCACTCCCAGAAGCTGCCCCAAGGATACAGCCTTAAGATAGCGATGTGGTGTTGAGAACCTCTAGATTTTATGTGACTGAACCAGTTGAGACCGCTATATAAACTTTTACGATTTGGCTGATGGGTACAGAGATCTACTCATCTTGTGGCTTCCCAAGACAGGCATCATATGTCAATTTCCTTGCCTATTAAACTTGCCACCTACCAATCCAGAGTGGCCTGCTCTTTCTTCAGTATCTTCCTGCCTTCTGGGTATGGGGGCCGGTTTCAGATTTCACCTGGGAAGCTCCCAAAGTTGCAAACCAGCACTTAAGAATGGGAAAGACTTCTTTATTGTGATTTTCTGTCTTACCATTTTTTTTCCCTTTAGTATTTACTTCACGTATAGGAGAAAAAGTGGAGGATTTTCTTCTTTCCCTTTGAATTTCAATTAAAAATTTTTTTGAATGGTAATTGAAAATACTTGGTTTAGAACCCATTGTGTTGTTGTTGGCAAATGTGGCAAAGGAGGTCAAATCCATTTCTGTAGTGATTTGTACATTGTTGAATCTTACAAAAGTCTCAGTCACAGTGCAGAAGCATAACTTCTGCCTATGCCAGCAGCTCTACACAGCGGCATTTCAGCTATGCTGCAGGAATTCTATTTTTTCTTCCACTTCTTGCAACAGACAGGAATTTCTCGTGCTGGATTAGTGAAATCTGAATTTTTCTGTCTTTAGCGATACTCCCTGGAACCTGTTTTGACTTGAAATGATGCATGATTCCTTTTGATATTTAGTATAATCCCATCCATACCATTGGTCTCAAAAGACTGGATTTTAGTCCATTCTAAACTCATTGAAATTATGGCTTTTTAAATGTTTAGGGTTTTTTTGTTTTGTTTTGTTTTGTTTTGTTTAACAACACCTGGTTTTTATTTGAATGCTGGCTTAAAAAACAAACAAACTATAAGACACATTTTTTGAAACCATTGAGAAAATATGAATATGGTCTGTTACATAATATGAAGGCATTGTTATTAGTTTTGTTAATTATGATAATGACATTGTTTTTAAGAGATGCATTTTAAAGTATTTAGTAGTGAAATGCCATAATGTCTGTAATTTAATTTAAAATACTTCATGAAAAGAAAGAAGAAATGGCCAGTTGTTTTTACTATAAAAGCAATGCATATAACCTAAAATAAATGGATGAAAATGCTATGAAGTTAAAAAGTAGTCTCTTTTCAAAACTATTCTTTCTGAGGAATGCTTACAGAAATTAAAAATGTTTGGGCGCCTGGGTGGCTCAGTTGGTTAAGCGACTGCCTTCGGCTCAGGTCATGATCCTGGAGTCCCAGGATCGAGTCCCGCATCGGGCTTCCTGCTCGGCAGGGAGCCTGCTTCTCCCTCTGGCCCTCCCCCTTCTCATGTGCTCTCTGTCTCTCTCATTCTCTCTGTCTCAAATAAATAAATAAAATCTTTAAAAAAAAAAAAAAGAAATTAAAAATGTTTAACCAAAATGAAAGAAGCCATCAAATATATATGTATAACTTTTTTAAATATATTTTTTCTGGGTATAGAATTCTAGAGTTTTTGTTGTTATTGTTGATGAAGATTGTTCCAATGTCTTCTAGCTTGCAGTTATTCTTAGGAGGAGTCTACTGTTATTTTTATTTTTATTCCCTTTTATGCTATATGTCTGGTGGATTTTCATATTTTTTTCATTGTCATGAGTTTTAAGCAATGTGATTGTGATTTACTTTGGTGTCGTTTTCTCACGTTTGGGGTTCACTGCACTTCTCGAATTTGTGAGTTTATAGTTTTTGTCGAGTTTGGAGAGATATGGCCATTATGCCTTCAACTTTCGTTGTTGTTGTTCTCATCTCCCCATTTTGGGATTCCAGTTACACATATGTCAGACCCATTAAAGTTGTAGCAAATCTCACTGATGCAGCAAAACTCTAAACCAAGTTTTATTCATTTGTTTCTGGCCTTTTTCCCTCTCCATGTTTCAATTTTTATTCAATTGCTATGCTTTCCCATCCTCCACTCTTTCTTATACAGTATTTAATATGTTTTTAATCACATCCGGTATATTTTTAGAAAATTTATTTTAGAAAGAGAGAAAGACTACACAAGCAGGGGGAGGGGCAGAGAGAGAGGGAGAGAGAGAATACAAAGTAGACTCTCCACTGAGTGTGGAGCCCACATGGGTCTTGATCCCAGGACCCCAAGATCATGACCTGGGCTGAAATCAAGGGTCCCATGCTCAACTGACTGAGTCACCCAGGCACCCCACATCCAGTATATTTTTAATCACATATTGTAGATATCATCTCTTGAAGTTCAATTTTTTTTTTTAAATATCTTTTGTGACTCTACTTAACATACTCAGTCATGCGTCCTCTACTTTCTTGCATACTTCCTTTTCTTTCTTGACACATCAAATATAGTTTAAGTTATTTAAAAATATCCTTGACTTTTAATACTATTATTACTGTCATTCCTACTGGTTAATTTATCTGCTCATTATGAATCATGTTTTCCTGCTTACTTGCATGCCTGATAATTTCTGATTGACTGCCACACATTTTGAATTTTAACTTTTTGGATACTGGATATTTTGTATTTTATACACAAGTTTTATTCTGAAATATAGGTAAGGTACTTTGGGACAGATTGATCCTTTCAAGGCTTGCTTTTAAGCTTTGTTAGCTTGGATTGGAGTAGTCTATAGTCTTGTCCTACTAATGAAGCAATGCTCTGCTGAGCATTCCTCAGGTCCATGTATCATGAGGTTTGCCAGTGTCTGTTGAGGACATGTGTTGTACCTCATCTTGTGTTACTCCTAGGAATTTTTTCTCCAGTCCTTTTCCTATGACTCTTTCCTCACCCTTGTGTGGTAAGTACTCAGCCAAGGACTCATGGGGAATACTCTCTAGTTTTCCCAAGTTCTTTCTCTGTAGTATCCCTCTCTCTAATACTCTTCCCTGCATAGTTTGATTGTCTCTCCCCTCTTGAATTCTCAATAATGTCTCCTCAGTTCATGGAGACCATCAGGATCTGTTTATGGTTCCTTTCCCTGGGCAATGGCCTGGAAATGCTATAGCCAGTCCTCTAGGACAATGGTCTCATCTCATTTGCTTTTCTTCCTTCAGTGCTCACTGTCTTATGATATCTATTCTTGAAAGTCTGAAAAACATTAATTCACATATTTTGTCTGGTGTCTTACTTCTTTAAGGTGGGGGTTAAATCTGATACTTGTTACTTCATCATGACAGATAACCAAAGTTCCCCAAGAGAAAGCATGTTTAGTTCTAATATACCACTATGTTCTTTTTCTGTAATTTCCATGTTTCTACTGAGATTCATTTGTTCACCCATTCTGTCCATCTTTTGCTATAAATTCTTTAACATATTTATTATAATTCTTTTAAAGTCCTTTTCTGCTCATTTCTCCACCTAAGACATCTATTTGTATGTTTTCATTGACTTTTTTTCATGATTATGGGCTACATTTTTTCTGTAATTTTTAATTGTATTCCATTTGAGGTGGCTTGTAGATACTTTGGATTTTGTTAACTCCTCTAGATTGGATTTTGTTCTGGCTGGCAGTTAAAGTTTCTTTCTTTCTTTTTTCTTTTTTTCTTTCTTTCTTTCTTTTTTCTTTTTTTCTTTCTTTCTTTCTTTCTTCTTCTCTTTCTTTCTTTCTTTCTCTCAAAATTTTATTTTATTATGTTATGTTAGTCACCATACAATACATCATTAGTTTTTGATGTAGTGATCCACGATCCATTGTTTTCGTATAACACCCAGTGCTCCATGCAGTATATGCCCTCCTTAATACCCATCACCAGGCTAACCCATCCCCCACCCCCCTCCCCTCTAACACACTTGTTTGTTTCTCAGAGTCCATAGTCTCTCAAGGTTCATCTCTCCCTCCGATTGCCCTGTCCCTTCATTTTTCCCTTCCTTCTCCTAATGTCCTCCAAGCTATTCCTTATGTTCCACAAATAAGTGAAACCATATGATAATTGACTTTCTCTGCTTGACTTATTTCACTTAGCATAATCTCCTCCAGTCCCATCCATGCTGATATAAAAGTTGGGTATTCATCCTTTCTGATGGCTGAGTAATATTCCATTGTATATATGGACTACATCTTTATCCATTCATCTGTTGAAGGTCATCTTGGCTCTTTCCACAGTTTGGCTATTGCAGACATTGCTGCTATGAACCTTGGGGTACATACGGCCCTTCTTTTCACTACATCTGTGTCTTTGGGGTAAATACCCAGTAGTGCAACTGCTGGGTCATAGGGTAGCTCTATTTTTAATTTTTTGAGGCACCTCCACACTGTTTTCCAAAGTGGCTGTAACAACTTGCATTCCCACCAACAGTTTAAGAAGGTTCCCCTTTCTCCACAACCTCCTCAACATTTGTTGTTTCTTGCCTTGTCAATTTTTGCCATTCTACCTGGTGAAAGGTGGTATCTCAATGTGGTCTTGATTTGAATTTCCCTGATGACTAATGATGATGAACATTTTTTCATGTGTCTGTTAGCCATTTGTATGTCTTCTTTGGAGAAGTTTCTGTTCACATCTTCTGCCCATTTTTTGACTTGATTATTTGTTTTTTGGGTGTTGAGTTTGAGAAGTTCTTTATAGATCTTGGATACCAGCCCTTTATCTGTAGTGTCATTTGCAAATATCTTCTCCCATTCTGTGGGTTGCCTCTTTGTTTTGTTGACTGTTTCCTTTGCTGTGCAGAAGCTTTTTATCTCGATGAAGTCCCAAAGTTTGTTTTTGCTTTTGTTTCACTAGCCTTTGGAGATGAATCTTGAAAGAAGTTGCTGTGGCCGATGTCAAAGAGGTTACTGCCTATGTTCTCCTCTGGGATTTTGATGGATTCCTGTCTCACATTGGGGTCTTTCATCCATTTTGAGGTTTTTTTTTTTTTTTTAAAGATTTTGTTTATTTATTTGAGAGAGAGAGAATGAGAGAGAGCACATGAGAGGGGGGAGGGTCAGAGGGAGAAGCAGACTCCCTGCTGAGCAGGGAGCCCGATGCAGGACTCCATCCCAGGACTCCAGGATCATGACCTGAGCCGAAGGCAGTCGCTTAACCAACTGAGCCACCCAGGCGCCCCCATTTTGAGTTTATCTTTGTGTATGGTGTTAGAGAATGGTCGAGTTTCATTCTTCTGTATATAGTTGTCCAATTTTCCCAGCACCATTTATTGAAGAGACTGTCTTTTTTCCATTGCATATTTTTCCTGCTTTGTCAAAGATTATTTGACCATAGAGTTGGGGGTCCATATCTGGGCTCTCTATTCTGTTCCATTGGTCTATATGTCTGTTTTTGTGCCAGTACCATGCTGTCGTGGTGATCACTGCTTTGTAATATAGCTTGAAATCAGGCAACGTGATGCCCCCAGCTTTGTTTTTCTTTTTCAACATTTCCTTGGTGATTCAGGGTCTTTTCTGATTCCATACAAATTTTAGGATTGTTTGTTCCAGCACTTTGAAAAATGTCATTGGAATTTTGATCAGGATGGCATTGAAGGTATAGATTGCTCTGGGCAGCATAGACATTTTAACAATGTTTATTCTTTTGATCCATGAGCATGGAATGTTTTTCCATCTTTTTGTTTCTTCTTCAATTTCTTTCATGAGTGTTCTGTAGTTCTTAGAATATAGATCCTTTACCTCTTTTGCTAGGTTTATTCCAAGGTATCCTATGGTTTTTGGCGCTATTGTAAATGGAATAATTTCTCTAATTTCTTTTTCTACAGTTGCATTGTTACTGTATAAGAAAGCAATTGATTTCTGTGCATTGATTTTGTATCCTGCCACATTACTGAATTATTGTGTGAGTTCTAGTAATTTGGGGGTGGAGTCTTTTGGATTTTCCACATAAAGTATCATGTCACCTGTGAAGAGAGAGAATTTGACTTCTTCTTTGCCATTTTGAATACCTTTTATTTCTTTTTGTTGTCTGACTGCTGTTACTAGGACTTCTAGTACTATGTTGAACAATAGTAGAGAGAGTGGGCATCCTTGTCATGTTCCTGATCTTAAGGGAAAGGCTCTCAGCTTTTCCCTATTGAGGATGATATTTGCTGTGGGTTTTTCATAGATGGATTTTATGAATTTGAGGAATATTCCCTCTATCCCTATACTCTGAAGAGTTTTGTTTTGTTTTGTTTGTTTTGTTTTGTTTTTACTCTGAAGAGTTTTAATCAGGAAAGGATGCTGTATTTTGTCAAATGCTTTTTCTGCATCAATTGAGAGGACCATATGGTTCTTCTCTCTTCTCTTATTAATATGTTCTATCATATTGATTGATTTGCAAATGTTGAACTACACTTGCATCCCGGGGATAAATCCCACTTGATTGTGGTGGATGATCCTTTTAATGTATTGTTTGATGCTATTAGGTAGGATTTTGTTGAGGATTTTGGAATCCATATTCATCAAGGATATCAGTCTGAAATTCTCCTTTTTGATGGGGTCTTTGCCTGGTTTGGGGATTAAGGTAATGCTGGCCTCATAGAATGAGTCTGGAAGCTTTCCTTCTGTTTCTATTTTTTGAAACAGCTTCAGGAGAATATTTCTTCTTTGAAAGTTTGGTAGAATTCCCCAGGGAATTTCTTCTTTGAAAGTTTGGTAGAATTCCCCAGGGAATCCATCAGGCCCTGGACTCTTGTTTTTTGGGAGGTTTTTGATCACTGCTTCAATCTCGTTACTGGTTATTGGCCTATTCAGGTTGTCAGTTTCTTCCTATTTCAGTCTTGGCAGCTTAAAGGTTTCCAGGAAGGCCTCCATTTCATCCAGATTGCTCAGTTTATTGGCATATAGTTGTTGCTAATAATTTCTAATAATTGTTTCTATTTCCTTGGTGTTAGTCGTGATCTCTCCTCTTTCATTCATAATTTTATTAATTTGGGTCCTTTCTCTTTTCTTTTGGATAAGTCTGGCCAGTGGTTTATCGATATTAATTCTGTCAAAGAACCAGCTTCAAGTTTCATTGATCGGATCTACTGTGTTTCTGGTTTCTAATTCATTGATCTCTGCTCTAATCTTAATTATTTCTCTCCTTATGCTTGGCTTAGGCATCATCTGTTGCTTTTTTTCTAGTTTTATAAGGTGTAAAGTTAATTGGTGAATTCGGGATTTTTCTGTTTTTTTTTTTTGAGTGAGGCTTGGATGGCTATGTATTTCCCCATTAGGACTGCCTTTGCAGTATCCCATAGGTTTTGGACTGATGTGTTTTCATTCTCACTGGTTTCCATAAATTGTTTAAGTTCTTCTTTGATTTCCTGGTTGGCCCAAACATTCTTGAGCAGAGTGGTCTTTAGCTTCCAGGTGTTTGAATTTCTTCCAAATTTTTTCTTGTGATTGAGTTCCAGTTTTAAAGCATTATGGTCTGAGAATATGCAGGGAATAATCTCCGTCTTTAGTTATCAGTCGAGACCTGATTTGTGACCCAGTATGTGGTCTATTCTGCAGAAAGTTCCATGTGTGCTCGAGAAGAATGAGTATCCTGTTGTTTTAAGATTGAATGTTCTGCATATATCTATGAGGCATCTGGTCCAGTGTGTCATTCAAAACTTTTGTTTCTTTGTTGATTTTCTGCTTAGATGATCTCTCTATTGCTGAGAGTGGAGTATTGAGGTCTCCTACAATTAACATATTGTTATCAATATGACTCTTTATTTTGGTTAACAGTTGGCTTATGTAGATGGCTGCTCCCATGTTGGGGGCGTAGATATTTACAATTGTTAGATCTTCTTGTTGGATAGACCCTTTAAGAATGATATAGTGTCCTTCTGTGTCTCTAACTACAGTCTTTAGCTTAAAATCTAATTTGTCTGATATAAGAATTGCTAAGCTTTCTTTTTAGGTCCATTGGCATGGAAGATAGATCTCCATCCCTTCACTTTTAGTCTGGATGTATCTTTAGGTTCAAAATGAGTCTCTTGTAGACAGCATATGGATGGGTCCTGTCTTTTTATCCAATCTGCAACCCTGTGCCGTTTTATGGGAACATTTAGGCCATTCACGTTGAGAGTGATTATTGAAAGATATGAATTTATTGTCATCATGTTGCCTGTGAAGACCTTGTTTTTATAGATTGTCCCTGTAAATTTCTGTTGTAGATCACTCTTGGGGTCTTTCTCCTTTTATAGAACCGCCCTTAATATTTCTTGCAGGGCCAGCTTAGTGGTCACATATTCTTTCAGTTTCTGCCAGTCTTGGAAGCTCTGCATCTCTCCATCCATTCTAAATGACAGCCTTGCCAGATAAAGTATTCTTGGCTCCATGTTCTTCTCATTTAGTACCCTGAAAATGTCTTGCCAGGCCTTTCTGGCTTGCCAGGTCTCTGTGGATAGGTCTGACGTTATTCTGATGTTCCTCCCTCTGTACATAAGGAATCTCTTCCCCCTAACTGCCCTTAAGATGGTTTCCTTGGTTCTAAGATTTGCGAGTTTTACTATTGCACACCAGGGTGTTGGCCTGTTTTCCTTGATCTTGGGAGGGGTCCTCTTGCCTCTAGGACACAAATATTTGTTTCATTCCTCAGATTAGGGAAGTTGCTACGATTTGCTCAAATATATCTTCTAGTCCTTTCCCTCTCCACCCCCTCAGGGATCCCAATAATTCTGACATTGGAACGTTTCATGGTGTCACTTAGTTCTCTGATTCTATTTTCATGGATTTTGAGTTGTTTTTCCCGGCATCCTCTTTTCCCTTCTTGTCTGTTAATTGGACTTCTAAATCACTAATTCATTCTTCTGCCTCACTTACCCTAGCTGTTAGATTAACTGGATTAGATTGGATCTCATTGATAACATTTTTAAGTTCTGCCAATTCAGCTTTCATTTTTGCCCTTATAGACTCTATGTTGCCATTAATCAATTTCTCCATTCTAGCTATCATCTTCACAATTGCTACCCTGAAATCCATCTCCGACATCTTGGTTATATCTGAATCCATTTGTAAATTTGTGGCATAAATCATAGTCTCTGAGTCTTTCCTACTTTGGGGGTTCTTCCTCCTAGTCATTCTGTTGAGGGGTGGTTTAGGTTATGTATAGAGTCCAAATTATTGACCAGAACCCAAGCAAGATGTACCCATTTTCTAGAGACCTTAGGGTTGCTGGCCTCTTGTTTTACCAGCCTGTCTTCTGGGGGAGGGGTCTGCCACGCTGTCACTCAAGCAACCCTGTTTGGGCAGAGTTGCCCTGTCCCGCTGTGGCAGGGGATGGGCTCAGTGGGAACCAGTTTTTTGGGGCTTTTGTTCCCTCATGGCTTTCCCTGGTGGCTTTCCATGTCTCTTCTGAGAGTCAGAGCAGAAGAGATTGTTTCCAACACTCTGCCTCAGAGCGGAGAGATCGCAGTCTGTTCTTCAGTGAGCTCTCCAGGCCACAGTCTCTCCGTTTCTGTCTGTGCTGCTATAAACTGTAGCATCCTGGGTTGTGTGCCCCTCTGCAGCACCCCCAGTCCTGCCTCCAGGTCCGGGCTCCCTCTGCCCTTTGTGCTTCTAAAACCACGAGCCACCCCAGTTCGCACACATGGCCCCACTGCTCTGGTTTCAGTTCGGGGGGTGGGGGCTGCCCTAAAGTCCTTTTCCCACCGCTACCGGTCTTCGAGTCTGTGCCCCGTCCCCAGCGCGTGAGGCTGTTGCTCACTGGCGGTGTAGGATCCCCACGGCCAGGCTCCCTCCCACTGCCATTTACCCTCCCATATCTGCCCGTGGAATCACAGCTCCCCGCTTCATAACTCAAAACCAACCACCTGCGATATTCTGTTTGTGGAGATCCAGATCTATCTGCTTACATCTCAGGTGATTTTGTGGGTGTTCAGAGTGGTCTGGTAGATATCCAGCTCAATTCCAGGGACTGGTTGGAATAGGGTCCCCTTACTCCTCTGCCACCTTTTTCCCCCAGTTAAAGATTCATAACCATTGATTTATTTATTAACTGATTTGTTGGATTTTGTTACAGATTCAGGATACAAACCTTTGGTGATTATATGTGGTACAAATATCTTTTCCACTCTGTGACTTTACATTCTCCTAATAATATCTTTTGATTTAAAAAGTTCATAATTTTGATGTAGTACAATTTTAAATGTTTTTTGTATATTATCCGCTATACATATTGTATCAATTTGTACTACCACCAAAAGCAGGCACTTTCTATTTCCTTACACATTTGCTAATAATAGATTTTGATATTTTTATTTGCATCCAACTCTTGGATAAGAAATTTCTATTATTGTTTCAATACATTTTATTCAATAGATATTAATTCAGGACCTGTCATATAGCTAAAATATTTCTGTCTGCATTCTCTGGATAGACTACATATGCCAACAAAGTTACAACTCTCAAGGATGTTCATCCCAGTTCAAGGATGGGATTGGGTTGGAGTGAGAGAGCTAGAAAGAAATCAGCTAACATATAAAGTGGTAAAACCATGCAGAAAGTTAAAACAGGGTTATGTGACTGTCATCGAATAGTTGGCAATTTTATTTTGGGTAGGCTGGAAATGCTTATCTGAGAAAGTCATATTTAAGCTAAGATTTAAAAACCAAGAAGGAGCCAGTCGTATGAAGAAAGAAAGAGAAGCTACCAGGAAGAGGAAACAGCTAGTGCAAAATGTCTTACTCAGGTAGAATTTTATTTATGAAACACGAGGGAGAAATACCTGTGGCTGTGGAGTAAGATAGAAGCAATCAAAACTCAAATTTTAAAATTGGCATATTAAAGTTGAAGTAAGGATTAAATGATATAATAAAGGTGCCCACAACAAAGGGATAAATTATGAATTACCAAGAACTATGACAGGAGTGGCTTTGGAGAAAGTGAACATAATTCAAGAGCTAAAATCTTCAGAGAGTTACAATGAGGATCTGTGGGTGACTGCACTATGGAGGGGTAACTAGTGGCATAGTTTCAAGCCTGGCCGTGGGCATCCCTCACCGCCGGTGAGTGACAGCCTCTCGCGCTGGGGACGGGGCACAGACTCTCAGACCGGTAGTGGTGGGGAAAGGACTTTAGGGCAGACAATTCAAAGCTGGAGGGGTTAAGAGAGAAGGGGGGAAAATGGTCACAAAGCATTAATATGCATGGGGGGACACCTGACACTCTCTAGGCTCAGTCATGAGAAGCAGGAGAGAAACACAGTCGATACTTAGGAGAGCAAGGAACCATTCAAAAAACAAAGGGAAGGAAACATTCTGAGAAGAATTTGAGTACTGAGAGGATTTTGCTGATTACACTTTGGTAATTTTGATTGCAGAAAACAGAGTATCAGGACAAGTAGAGAAAGGTAAGGAAATAATGTCATACTAATCTGAGAGGGGACAAGTAGATCCATTGACTTAAAGCAACTGGATGCTTCCATCAGGACTGTTGAGTCCCTGACCTACATAACTCGGGTCTCCAACGCTTTTGTTTAAGCCTCTGCTATTTGGGTTTGTTGTTACTTGTAACCAACTGGATCCTGATATAGCAGATACGGGTTGGTTTTTAGCAGGAGTCTGATTTAATCTAAGGTAAATTTTAAAAAGAACATGCTGACTGCTCTGTGGAGAATGTGATATATGGAAACAATGATAGAGGCAAAATTAGCAGTGGCCAATAATTCATAAAAAGATGCTCAAACTGACTTTTAATATTTGTTGACCATTTGTTTGTTTTTATATCATTTGCTTGATGTGCTACTTTCCTAGGAAAGCTGCGTGGCTTAAACCAACAGAAATTTATTTTCTCACAGTTCCAGAGGTGAGAAGTCTGAAATCAAGTGTTGGCAGGGCCATGCTCCCTCTGAAGCCTCTAGGGTGGGTTCCTTTCTTGCCTTCCAGTTTCAGGTTTCTCCAGGCCTTTCTTGGTTTATGGCAGCATTGATTCCAATCTCTACATCCTGCTTTAATGGCCATCTAACCTATGTGTCTTTGAGCCCAAATTTTCCTTTTATTATAAGGACACTAGATATTGGATTAAGCCCCAGCTCAACCCATAATACCTGGTCATATCCTCTGTCTAGCATTTTTACTGGACTATTTGCTTCTTTCTTACTATTGCTTTGCAAATTTTTTAAGTTAGTCTTTATACTTCATTTAAGAATAAAATGGCTATTGTGGACCTTTCATTTTTAATTTTTAATAAATCGCCTTTCTTTTTTAGATTTATAGCATTTTGTAACTTATAAAAATATCTATCATTCCAAGATGCCCATTTTAATCAATTATCTTTTTAATACTTAAAGAACTGAATTTTTGATGACTTTGGAATTTACTTTTATTGGGATCTTAATTATGTTATTTTTCATCACACCCTTTAAACTCTTTTATTAATCAAGAGATCAACTTGTGTTTATTGCTTGCATAACCAATCCCTGCTCCAAGTCAGAATGATGCATAATACAGGCCCTTCCTTCACCTGGACTGGTCCCCTAATGTTCTTTCTTCCTGTTCATCAGGATGGACCAAGTTATTTATGATATATTCCCAAGAGCTTCTTGCTAAGCTGACTTGGAAATTTCTAGGCTGGTAGAAATTGAGGGTTAGGTTCTGGTCTGAAGTATAGTTTTCTCTTGGGAAATTCTACTCTTGCAAATTTAACTTTCCCACGTGGGTATGGAGACAATCACTTAATGGGGGTACTCTGGAGGGATTTAGGGGAGGAAATAGCCTCGAATGGAGGGGTAAGGTATGGATTATAGAGTAGAAGAAATTCCAAGTCTCAGTGCCCAGGAGAAAAGCACTAGTGAATAAAGAGTTCTTGAACCAATATAAATCACAAGTTGTTACTGTTTATAGTTAGATTTTTCTTTATTTTTCCTTTTCTTCTTCTACTTCTTCTTTTTTTTTTTTTCTTTTAAAGAAATAAGGACTTTCAGTCTTATGGTTGGCAGTTAAGCTTCCTTTAGTGGCCATAAATCTCTCCCAAATACTAAGAACCTCCTCAAATTTGGCAAGCCAGCTGAGTAAAAAGGTCATCTTCTTGCCTAATGGCAGATTCTGTAATTTTTACCACACAATTCCCTTTATGGTCATAATTGTCCCTTATAAAAATATACTGTTACAGCAGAACTCATAAAACTGCTGCCTCTGGAATAAACAAGAAAGGGCACATTCTCATTTCAAAACAACTTACACACCAATAGTTTAGCTTCCATTTAAAATGGAAAGCAGTGATTCCACTAATACAATATCTTTGATAGACGGCCCGTTTGACCTTTTAGCATGTAGATGAATCTGTTTGCACTTATTTGGATATGTATGTCTTTTAGACTGTAGATAACATATGACTTTCACATATATTTACAGTTTCTATACAGCAGCAATGCTCTCTTTGGTTAGTCAAGGACTCGGCACAATTTTAAGTGCAAGAAGGAGCTTAATAATACATCTGTTTTCAGCATTTTCAGCCCTGAAAAGAAGAAAAAAGAAAAAGAAACAAAGAAACAGTGCATGGTGGAAAATAGGTGGAGCCTCAACCTAAAAGAGAATTTAAATTGACCTCTACACTTTAAAGTTCTCAAGAACACAATGTATGGAAAAAGAAAGGATGAACAGTAAGAATCACATAGGCAAAACTACTTCTGAATCGCGTGGGGTTTCAGTGGGTTGTTTCACAGATACAGTGGCCAAGGCCCTCTTGTTTTGAGGGAGGGAATGGTAACGTTTCCATTCTGGGCCATGCAAAAGGAAATAAAAATTTCGAGGGGCAGGTTAACTAGGCAAATAACTTTCCTTCCTAACGTACCTGATCTTTAAGGGATATGTAGTGACAGGGAGCAGACCATTAGACTACATGAAAAACGTAAGACACTGTCTAGCTTTTGAGTTTTAAACCATGTGGCCCACTTGTACTTTGGTTTTGATAGACGATGGTGTGTAGATGTTGAGAGCTCTAGAGCTGGACAGCCTGGATCCAAACCTGTTTCCTCAAGTTCATGTGAGCAAGTTATGTAACTTGGATCTTCTGTAGTTTGCTTCATCTATAAAATGGAGCTAATGAAAGGGCTCACTTTATGGGGTTTATGTTGGAATTAAATGGGTCAACATATGTAATGCCCTTAGATTAGTGCCAGGCACTGCATAAACACAAAAATGTCCGTTATTGGAAGTAGTTGTAGAAACAGTAATACAAGTTGCCCTAGCTTGCTTGGGCCGCTGTAACAATGTACTGCAGACGGGGTGGCTTAAACTACAGAAATGTATTTTCTCAAAGTTCTAGAAGCCACACATCTAAAATCAAGGTGCCAGCAGGGTCACGTGCCTTCCTTGCCTCTTCTGACTTCTGATGGTTGTTGGTGCTCCTCGGCTTGAGGTGGCATTGCTTTGATCTCTGCCTCTCTCTTTACCTGGCCTTCTTGTGTCTCATTCTCCTTCTCCTTTATTCTATTTTGGATCTGCGTGTCATCCAAGATAATCTCTTCTTGAAATCTTTCACATTACAACGAAGTCGTTATTTCCAAATACGGTTACATGCACAGGTACCCAGGATTAGGACTTGGATGTTTCTTTTGTGGGGGGACACAGTTTAACCCACGGCACACCCCATGCCCTGTGGTTCAGGTATGGCTTTTCATACACATTATCCCCACCCCCACCCCCAGTAGGTATTTTTACACCTGAACTATTTAAAGTAGTCCATCTTTCCAATCTCAGTAATAGGTTTAGAATGGGTCAATAATTTTGATTTGGCCAGTGAAATCTTTCCTGGAGTTTTGGGATTTTTCTGATATAATGATATACTATGGAAGCTGGAGGGGATGAGAAAAAGAAAGAGAATACTTTCTTTTCTTGGTTTAAGGAGAATTTATCTGTTCCTTATAGTACTTATCACTTTATTCCATCATATTATAGACATTGCCTGCATGTTTCTCTCCTTTATTAAGTGAAGGATTGGAGACTCTTTGAAGGTCAAGTCTGTATGTGATTGATCTTTGTAACCTCTCACAGTTTCCATCCCATTCCACTGGGAACTCAGTAGACATTTATTGAATGAATGGGAATGGGTGGGATTAAGGAAACTAATCTTTTAAAATCTCTTGCTATGTTCTACACATTATGCTAGGTACTTTCCATAAATTATGTCATTTAATCCTTGTAACATCTTTGTAAGGCAAGCATTATTATCTCTCTTTAGAGATAATTGAGCCACAACTCAAAGTTTCTGTGGATTTCTAAACACCATAAAGTCTTAGGTGGTAGAACTGGGATTTGGACCCAAAGCTACCTACTTTTAAAACTTGGCCTTCAAGTGTACCTGGTCCCCAAATCTGATGTTCTAACTGAATTTCTAACAAGGAGGAACATTTTGGTCAGGATTTATGATGATAAATGATAGAGGTGGGATGCATGAATTGAACTTCAAGGAATGAATATAATTTCTATATCTAGAAAAGTATTAGGAAGATGCTTAAAATATATAAATGAGCTCATGTAAATTCCCAGTTCAAAACTCTCCAGTAATGTCTCCTTATTCTTGGAATAAAATCTAACTTCTCACCCTGTTTTATTTTATTTTTTTATTTATTTTATTTATTTTTTTAAAGATTTTATTTATTTATTTGAGAGAGAGAATGAGAGAGAGAGAGCACATGAGAGGGGGGAGGGTCAGAGGGAGAAGCAGACCCCCTGCTGAGCAAGGAGCCCAATATGGGACTCGATCCCGGGACTCCAGGATCATGACCTGAGCCGAAGGCAGTCGCTTAACCAACTGAGCCACCCAGGCGCCCTCTCACCCTGTTTTAAAAAGCCCTTCATGAACTTTTGCCTTCTAGTCTAGCCTTATGTATATATATTTTTAATTTATTTAAATTTATTAAAGTTTGTTAGTTAACATACAGTGCAATAGGGGTTTCTGGAGTAGAATTCAGTGATTCATCACTTACATTCAACACACAGTGCTCATCACAAGTGCCCTCTTAATAGCCCTATGTATATCATATCTCCAGACATTCTAAAGCTTCCTTTCTGTTACCTGAACACACTCAACTCACTCCTGCCCATTCACACTAGCCTTCTCTTTCTCTGATGTACTCCCCTGACCTCATGACTGGTTCTTGTCTGTCATTTGGATCTCAGAGAGGTCACACATCAAAAGCAGCTTATTCACTTCCATCATTTAAAACTATTTTAATTTTAAATTTTAACGCTTCACACTATTTGACATTTTCTTGTTAGTTTGTTTACTTGAATGTGTTTGTCTTCTATTTTCCCACTCCACTTCAATGGAATGTAAAATATCCTAAAAGCTAGACCAGTGTCTGTCTTGTTGGTTACATCTCCCCTCCCCAGATCTCCAGATCTTTGACAATCATACGCCTTCAGTAGGTATCTTTTGAATGAATGAATGAAATTATAGTATCTTGAAGTGGCTGTGGATTGGCAGGGCCCATGATAATTGAATTTAAGATCAGATATAACAGAATAAATATTTGAAAGTAGTTGACTGGAGTACAAGGTGCATTAAGGATAGCAGGATGTAAAGCAGGGCATTTTGATATGGCCATTTTGATGCTGCAGATTTTTTGATGCATTTGTATCAAAATGGTCTGGCAAAATAGATGGGACAGTGACGAAAATACCTCGTGGCAAGTACACAGGTTTTTCTTCTCTTACACGTGCAAAGGAAGAGCCTGCATTTTCTCTGTTCACTTTCTTGCATCTGTGTTGAGCAGATAATGGGAGTTACCTCCATTGGAGAGATATCACTAATATCTCTGTCTCCGATAGAGAAGAATTGGAGGGAAGGAAAGATGTGATTGATTTACATAAGAGAGGGGGGTGTAGTAAATCCTGCAAGGAAAGCATTTATCAGGAAGACAGAGAGTCAGGGAAAGAGGGCTGATGTTCAGAGAGAAACAAAGTGATTGAAGGAGTAGCAGCTGTCCAGCGAAGAGGACTTTTGAGGCGTTCGGTTGGGTAAATAGGACTGATTAGGACATTTGGAGCACTTTGTGTGATGTGCTTTTCCTACTTTATCAGCTCTTCAAGGTACTCCAGTAGAGAATTGTAGGATTTTTTTCAAGACTACCGGAGTTGGAATTGTGTTTCTTCTAGATATGACAAGGCCCAGATGAGCCTCTAAAGTAAAAGTTTTGAAACACAGATTCATCTGGCCTACACTTGTCTGTTTATTTTTATTCGTAAGTTGTGCTACAATGCAGATCTCTGATGCTGACTTCATTCTTAACCCCATTCCTGCCATTCAGTGAGCATCACTACTTTATAGCAAGAAAACAACCAATACTGGGTTCGCATTTTAAGAATTTAGTGCCGGATGATTTTTCATCATAGTAAAAATATTGAACAAAATAAAATACAATGTATATATACAATGTATATATGCCATTGATGATTAAGGGAATAGTAGAAATATCATTGAGAATTTTTTTGTTTAATGCTGAGATAAGTAATCATACTAGGACGCAAGTCTCAGCCATGTTTCCCCATAATGCCACTTTTTTTCAGATAAATATTCTCAATGAAATAACATTGGCCAAATTAGGGGGTTTATCAAAAGCAAGTTCTCATAAATATAAAGAGGAAAAGTTCCATTATTAAGCTATTTGGTGTATCTATTGCCATTGGGAAATGATGTTTCTAAGTGAGAAATCAAAGACTAAGAGTCAGGCCATACAAGGTATATGTTAATATGGAGATAATAAGGAAACATTTAGCTTATATTGATTAATGGTCTTCCCTGAGAAAAACAAGAGTGGTGACGTGACTCCTGATTCTGTGTGATTTGTCTGCTGGATGTTTCTCACAAACCAATTCATTCTTCAGCCCGTTTCTTACCTTAAACATCCCTGGCCTTTGTGCTATTTCATTCTCTACCTTGGGTTGGTCATGAATTGGTAGAGTTTATAGATGAAATGAGGCTGAAGGAGGAGGTAAAAATATGTGTTTTCCAGAATTGAAATAGGTGAAAGTTTGATTTTTTTTTTCTTGTTAATTTCAGAACGCCTACCTCAAAAACACTCAGTAAAACTGTCTTGGTGGAATGTTTTTGGTATTAATAATCAGCTCTCTAGATGCCACATTTCCAGGGGAAGAGCTGGGTAAGATTCATAAAGGACCGAGATTAGATTTAACAGGCACATTTGTGTTAGATTCTGGAGGGTTGAGTGAAAAACATACGCATTTGGCCTCAATTCTATAAGAAATAGGAAACTAGAAAATTGTCCTTTTAATCCAAGAGTGATAGAAATAAAGTGGCATTTTTATTGTACTCCAGAAGACTAAAGCCCAAAGTTAGTTTCTTGGGTATTAAAAATCTTACTTGGAAAAATAAAAATACATTAAAAAAAAAGAATTTTCATAGTCAAAGTTGGGAAATGCTGAGTTAAACACAGCTAAGCATATTGCCAAGATGCAGGGCTTCCAGGGCCATCAGACTATTGATATTCCACATAAATGTCCCAAAGGGGAATAGTAGACAGTGTTTCCTCAACTTGGGGAACTTGTGGTCTGAAAACACACTGATCTACAGGATGCAAATGATTTCAAGGACAAATAGAACTGGAAAGCTGAGGAAATATTAAAAAGATTATCCAAATAACCCAGAGGGAAAATAATAATATCCTGCCTTAGAAGTAACAGAATGAGATTGGAAAGGAAGTTCTCAATGCTGTGGTATATAAGAAGTATCCAAAAACATTGGTGTAAGATAGACATCCTTGAGATCTTTATTATCCCTTATATAGGTACATGTATCTACATCTTTAATTTTTTATTAACCTATATTTCTGTCAATTGAACATTTCTGTCTTCAATTAAATGTGACACATGCCAAACTCCTTATACTTTGCTCTACCTACTCGCTTCCTATATAATTTATTCATCTAGCACCTCCATCTCTCAAGCTCCAACACATCAGATTCTTCTTTGACTCCTCCTTCTCACCACCCAAAAACTCACAAAAAAAGCCTGTCACTTCTTACCTCCTAATTATTGCTAATCTTTGTCTACCTCTTCATCTCCTCGGATTTCCCATCAAATTCTCTTTCCAAAATTCTTTTCTTAAAAACAAGTCTAATGGTGTCACCTTCACTCTGTGCTTGAAATACTGTACTTCCCAGTTGCCTAAAGGACAGAATCATCCTTCTAAGTGAAGGCTTCCGTGACCTGGCCCAGACTCCACGTCTGCCATTTCTTCCTCAACTGAGCTGAGGCTGTTTCCTGATACAACATCAGGAAAGTAGGCATCAGGTCCCGGTGTCCTATACACATGTTGTGTCCTCTTCCTTCTCTGGTGAAAGCTCTCTCATCTTTAAAATCGTTTGCTCCCTCTTTCAAATCAGGTATGAAGATATTAAATATATCTGTCCCATCACTCCCCCTCACATATTTCAATGCTGCTACCATATAAAGAAAAACAATATAGTCCTAACTTTGTTTGCTCTCCCAAAGTCAGTTTTCTCTTCATGAATGAGTAAGCATTTTCTTCTAATCTGCTGGTGAATATGTTGGTCTGGAAGCTTCCCAAGACTTTCTAAATGTTGAAATAAATTATTCCCATTGGTTCCCCTTTGTCCTCTGTTCTTCAAAATATAAATACCACTTAGTTAAATTTAATTCCATTTTTGGCCCATTTTGCCTTTCTAAAAACAACTAAAAACTGCTTACTTCATTACTAATATTTATCACATAATTTACTAATTTTCAACTCGACAGCAGCAAACCAATTCCAAGGTCACTTTCCAAGTCTTTTTTTAAAAACGAGATGGCAAAGTGCCAACAGTTTGGTGCAGTATCCAATTCTAATGAAACATTAAACATTTTAGCGAGCAATTCCAGTGTCCTCTGACTGCTTTAGAAACATTTGGTTGGATGCCATCTGTTCTTAGTGATTTATTTGTTTTGTTTGTCAATTTTTCCTAAAGTATCCTCTCTTCTTATTTATTTATTGATCAATTTCTCTGACCTATGCACTATGAAAGTCACTAAGAATGTATTAAACAGCTAACGGTGCCCAGCATAGTGCTGGGTAACATGGGAAATACAAAACATTTGAGGTTATGCATCTGTCCTCCAGAAGTTTGTTTTTAGTTGGGGTAAAAAAGCAAAAACAAAAATATGTAAACCATGTGACTTAAGTAACCCAGGTGCTATTAGCTGCAGGTACAAAATACATTAAACTCCAGATTTCAGTGTCTCTTGAGCTCCTTCCAGCAGCCTTCTCCACTTCCCTGCCAAACCCTTCCATTTCTCTGTGGACTTTCTAAGAGGTGTTTCTCATGTGCTCAAGAAAAGTCTACTCGTATTCTTTTGTGTTAGCATTCTCTTGGACATGTATTGCTTAAAAATGTTTTGAGAGAAGTATTTCACCATGGCCATTGCTGTCAGTGGTTTTGAAATTTTTGCTCTCTGCCAGGCGTAGCTGGTACTGCTGATGCTTCTCATCTGCTCTGTAAGCTGGTTAGGTGCTGCCATTTTGGGTGATGGAAAGATGGGAAGAACTTTGGTCTTCCTAACTCTGTTCCCTGCACCCTAAAGTAAGGCTGACTGCATACCTGGTCTCTCACTATCTTTTGTCAGAGCAATCCTTCATCTTTTGTCTTGCACCTTTTTTTTAGACCTTGAGGTGGCTGGACAATAGACTTCATCTTCTATTTCCTCAACTTGAATATCTTCTGCCTCTGGTCACCATGCACCATTCTTTTCCTTCCTCTTGCAACCAGAAATAAAACTTCTCATTCATATAGACTCATGCAAAACAATGCTGGGAGGTATCACTGATCCTGCGTGTCCAATCTTCATTTGGGACTGAATAAATTCACAGTGCATCTCAATTAATCCTCACAACAGCTCTACAAGGTGGGCCCTGCTATTCATGTTTTACAGCAAAGTGTACTTAAGTTTAGAGAAACTAGCTTAAGGGTACACGACTAGTAAGATTCCATTATTAGAAAATGTTGGCAGCCTATTCCATGAGTGGGAAACTACAGCCGTTTGATTGCTTTAATTTGCATTCCCTTTTTGTTACATAAAAAAGTAATGTCTTGATTATAGAGAAACCAGCAAAATGAATTTTATTTTGATAGAACTTTACGCTAGAACATGATAGAACTTTAAGTTAAATTCACGGTGGCTGATTGGTCCCTCCTCAGAATCTTTTTTTTTTTTCAACTCTAATGTAACCCTCTAAGCCAAATCTGAAATCAATAAACAATAAGGCCACTGCCCAAATCAGGCATTATCTGCTTCAGAACTTGTCATGTCTCAGTTTCTGATTGGCAAGTGAATTATAGCCAAGTACTTATTAGATGGTTAAGCTCCCTTCCAGTACAGTCTTCAGTTATCTTTGTTATTGTACAGCAAAGAACATTTGCTTGATGAAGTAGGGCTGATTTGCTTATTGTATGTCTCTGCATTCTCGTTAATCTCTCCAATTCTGCAATTTGTATCAGTTTTCTAGTTATTAGAGTGAATTCATGAGACCATGCTTTATTATTAGTGCTGTCTCCTAGCAGTACGTAACCCTTTGGAGTATGCAGAAAACATGACAAATCTCCCAGCCCTGAAGTCTTTGCAGGCTGAGTATGAATGGCCCCACTACAGCAAACCAACAGGGAAGAGTGCTAATGTTTTAACTGGTGAAGCTAAAGAGTGAATAGGAATCTATTAACATTCTTAGCCATTTAAACAGTCATCTCTTCCTTCTTCTCATCCCTGTGGCTTAAATGTAGTTTAAAAAATGTATTTTCACATGTGTGTGATTGTCACTTGTCTAGTAGTATACATATTTCATGGTGATGCTAGACTGAACCTCAGTTTTACTGTAGGACTTTAATTGGAGAAGCCCTTGAACCTCCTAACAAAGATTTTCCTCTTAGGTGACCCACATGAAGTCTCTAGCTTATAATTAAATATTGATTAAGAAACAGTCTTATATCTCTTCAGAAAATCCCAAGTAATCAAATGGTCATGTTCCTGGACTTGGGGGATCACCTGTCTTTTCCTTTCATTGGACTTCTCTAAGTATCATCACACAGCCCCTGACTGAGGGCAGATACAAGTAGCGATCTTGATATCCCTTTCAAGGAGAAAGTTAACGCTAATTAATACATGTCAAAGATTTTCTAATCAATTTCTTCTCCTCAGTAGTGAATTATTTCCATAGGACAGTAGAATTCTTGCTTCAAGACTCATAAAACATAAAATTTGGCATGGGATATGGGGATTCACACACAGCATATAATGTTGTAGCATGTGAGCAATATTGAAAGAATAGATTACTGGACATAATGTTTTGGACAGAATTGAAAAGTTTTGCTAAAGAGTGGATTTTTAGAAAGGGCATAATGGAGAAAATGAATCATTCTTTGGAGGAAGATCAAAATACCTGCGTTTCTATACATGGAAAATGCCTTCATGTTTAATCTCTCTAAAAACTGTAGCCCCATTCTTTCGAGGTCAATATCCTGAAATTAGGGAAACATATAGTCTTTAATTTGTGTACCTTACATCTCCTATATTTTGTTAACCGAGTATTTATGATCTTGTGTCAACATTTATGATGTTGACTATTACATCCTTTCAGAGGTCAGTGGGAGGTGACCATTTCTCTGTTTCTGTTCAAGTCTCTCTATATTCAGTATTATGCAAAGATGCCTTGAGAGGTAAAGTGTATGAATAATGATTTTTTATGACTGCAATTATTCCTCAGTTGATTATTCATTACTCATAGTGTGAACTCTGAGTGAAATTTACATTCTCTTCCTATAGTTAAATGTTACTATCAATTTAGTGTTATAAATTTCTGCCGGATGTAAAGTAATCATGCCTCATTTCCAATATTGAATTGTCTTTGAGTGAGTGATCATATGTCTTTACCAAGCCTTTTCTATTAATTACTAATATTTTCAATCTTGTATAGTACCATAAATCTTATCCATTAAATGAAAAATCATGGTTAATTCCGAATCATTAAATAAAAACTAATGACTAAATCTGACTCAATTCATGATAGTATCTTTCTAAATTTCATGTTTGCGCTAATCTCCATGAAACCGGATGCCTTTATATGCTAGCTTCACATTTGTGTTTTAGCCTTTATCCTAGTTTATTCTTTCCCAAATAGTTCTATATTTGCACCTTAAATTCTTCCAAAAGGTTTTAAAGTAGCTTTGTGCTGGGTTCACTATCACTTGGATGTCTTTCTGAAATTACTTTTCAAATCTCTGTTCTTAGGAAAATCTCATTAGCTTGATTTTTGTTTTTGTTTATTTCAAAGTATTTTGAATAGATTTTTCATTTATTTCCAACACCAAAACATGTTCACATGTTTGGCTAAAAACATTAAACAATGGATATATAAGGCATTCATTGAAAGCACAGAGAATAGTTTTAGTTACATATACCCTTTTCTTATTTTTTTCTATTATACATAAATAATGCTCTGATGAATATTCTTATACATAATTTTTGTACATATTTTTGCTTGTTTTCCTGAGGTAATTGTTTAGAAGTTGTATTTCCAGGAAAATGTTCTTTTTAGGTAAATTTTAATCTTTGTCTAAATTTGGTATTTGAATTATTTATGTATATATATATGAAATTAAGTGCATATATCATTGAACACTGATGTTTCTTCAATTATGAATTTCCTTTTTACTAATTTCCTTTGTCCATATGTCTTGAACTTTTCATCTTCTTACTAATTTGTGAGAGATATTAATAAATTTGTGGGATCAATCCCTTGTCACATATTCTTGTATACACATTTTATTTGCTCAACTCTATTAATCCCATTTTTTAAATAATCTCTTCCTTTTCTTTTAAACTGTCAAATTAATTTTGCCCGTTGTTTCTTTTAGCTTTTTTCACTTTCCCCTATTTACCACTTTAATAAATTTGTAATTTGCTCTGTTTCTCACAAAACTGACCTATTGAACCCACATTCTTGCTTTCACCATTGGCCACAGGTTTAGTATGCAATTAGAGTTGCCTTTGAGAAACTTTGATTAATTTTACACTCTTGCTTGTAAAGTTCATTCTCCTCTTCTGTCACTAGCTGCTTTACTCCTCTGACTCCAACTGGTCCCCAGCGGAAATCAGAGGTGTCACATAATTTTTTTTTAAATTTTATTTATTTATTCGGGAGAGAGAGTATGAGCAGGGGGAGAGGGAGAAGCAGGTTCCCCGCTGAGCAGGGAGCCTGATGCGGGGCTCGATCCCAGGACCCTGGGATCATGACCTGAGCCAAAGGCAGATGCTTAACCGACTGAGCCACCCAGGCACCCTGAGGTGCCACATTATGATAGGCAGAAGGATGGCCCACAAAAGCTGCCCGTGCCCTCGGCTCTGGAACATGAATATGTTATATACAACATGGCAAAAATAACTTGGAAGATGGAATTAAGGTCACAGACCTTAAGATAAGGAGACTACCTTGTTTTATCTGCATGGACCCAACATAATCACACGGGCCCTTAAAAATGAAAGAGAAGGGTGCCTGGGTGGCTCAGTTGGTTAAGCGACTGCCTTCGGCTCAGGTCATGATCCTGGAGTCCCGGGATCGAGTCTCGCATCAGGTTCCCTGCTCAGCAGGAAGTCTGCTTCTCCCTCTGACCCTCCCCCCTCTCATGTGCTCTCTCTCTCTCTTTCATTCTCTCTCTCAAATAAATAAATAAAATCTTTAAAAAAAAATGAAAGAGGAAGGCAGGAGAATGAGTCAGAGAAATGTAATGTTAGAATAGACAGGAGACATTTGAGGCATAAGAGACACTTGACCCTCTGTTGCTCGAATTGCCAATGAAGGAAGGAGGGCTTGAGACAAAGAATGATTGGCTTTTAGAAGTTGGAAACTGTCCTCAGCTGGCAGCCAGCAAGGACATGGGACCTCTGACAACCACAAGGAACTGAATTCTGACAACCACAAGGAACTGAATTCTGCTAAGAACCTGAATGAGCAAAGAAATGGATTCTCCCCCACAGACAGAAAGGCACATGATATGGCCTCACTAAACTTTGACATCATGCTAGACTTCTGGCCTACAGTATATAATGTATATATTGTATATGTGACCTGTATAATAAACCTGTGTTGTTTAAGCTACTAAGTTTATGGTAATTTGTTATAGGAGTAATAGGAAACCAATAAATGAGGCTTTATGGACTTTGGTATTGGGCATTTCTGTTTCAAATTCTGACTCAGGCCCTTAATAGCTGAATAATTACAGAGCTTTATTCACTATTTATCTCATGGGGCTGTTGGGAACCAGAGAGTAGTTACAGTAATGATAGTAATAAAACAATGATGACAATAATAATACTAAGAATATGTTAACAGTATAATAGTATAGATACATACATATGTTTTTAAAATAATGACTGTGGGTAACACTTATTGAATGTTTACCATGTGTCAGATCCTTAGTATGTATTACTTCTTTTAATGTTTATAATAAATTTCTGTTAGATGGTATTGTTATGATCCACCATGCCTATTTTTTTGTACACCTGAAGGATAGAGTTATTAAAAAAAAAAAAAAAAGGAGAGGAACTTGCCTAAGCTCATACATATAGTAAAAGGACGTTGGGGCCAATGCACTGAACCTAGACAGTGTCATCCAGAGCCTGCATGTTTAATCACCTTGCTATAGCTGTTCTATTATTGTTGTTGCCATTTAATATTAACCATTATGCCACAGCTGCTCAATTATCATTGTTTTTGTTATGACTATATTATCTTATCCATTAAATGAAAAATCATGGTTAATTCTGAATCATTAAATAAAAACTAATGAATAAATCTGACTCAATTCATGATAGTATCTTTCTAAATTTACATTCTCTTCCTATAGTTAAATGTTACTATCAATTTAGTGTTATAAATTTCTGCCAATATCAATAAAAAGTCCACAGGTGGTACAAAAGTAATAGTGGAAAGACTTACATATGGGGTTTTGACTTTGAACAAAGATTGCCTTTGAGCCTACCATATGGTTTGATCAAGGGGCCAATTCAGCTAACCGGAGCCTGCCTTTACACTTAGTCTAGGAGTTGGCAATATATCCTGAGTCAGGTGACCTGCCTTTAAGTACCAACAGTTTTTAAATCGGATCTGTGAATTTTGAAGTGTTTATTTAACTTCTGTGTTCCAGTTGCATAACAGATCTCCCCAGTAATATAGACACCTCTTAAAATTATGAATTAAATCAGATTGATGGTCATTGTAACTATGAAGTTACGAGATAGATCATTCAGATATGAGGCTTTATATCATCAGAACTCTTTTTTTTTTAGAATTTATTTTGGAAAAGGGCCAAAAAGTGAATTGTTGGATTTTTCACTTATATCCAGAAGGTTTCTATGTTTTGTTCATCAGTGCAGTTGCTTTTATGACGTTTCCTCTGGTTTTCACAGTGTTTAGCCATGGGACTTACGGCTGACAAAGCAGAAGTGTATGAGAAGTGAGACAGTGAGAAGCAATGACCGGCTGTTTAATACTATGATACCACAAAACTGAATAAATCTATTTTCCTGTGGGAGACAGAAGTACTTCGCTCTACAGGAGCACTGTGTGCAGAGAGAAGACGCTCTGAGTATCGTGGATGAGATGACAGAGACAGGGCTGGAAGTCACTAGTGAATTCTCAGGCAGGTAAGACCCCTGACCCCACTAAGTAAATGCTACACCCTGTTGGCCTTGACCATCCCACAGATGGTGCTCGCGTTTCACTTACCCAAAGGGCAGCAATCATGCTTTTCCACTAGTCTGAACAAAAAGAATAATTGTGAGGTCTGGAGAGGGGGAGGGGAGGGGTGATTATTCCAGTCAAATCTGGAAGTCCTATAAACTTAGGCCAGAGGATACAACTTTAATCACCTCTCGCCCCTCCTCACTTTGCTCAGTACTCTTTCGGCTTTTCAATTAGTGTTTCAATTCTTTGGCAAACTATTTATTCTGCTCATAGTTTATATCTATAGCACTCATTTATTTTCAGTCATCGGTCATGGTAACTCAGCAAGAGCTCTGTGTTAGAGGTTTGAACATCCCTAATCAGCGTCCTGGTTTAACTTTGCCAGCCCACTGCCCACCCAGAAATCAGTGGGGTGTCTCTTAAAGGCAAGTCTGATTGTGATCCTCCTTGGCTGCCCCAAAGCCAAAATTAAAATCAGAGCCTCTCAGTATCAGTTGCTTTACCACAAGGAAAAATTCCACATTTCTTAATACATCTTCAAAAGGATTTATGTCCACTTCCTCTTTTCCTTCCTTGTTCATTTCTCCAGTCCCGTATGTTGCTGCAAACTACCCCTGCTTTAACCCTCTGCATGTCTACATGAGCAGGAGCTTCAAGTCTTTGCAGTCTGGTAAAAACTTGCCATCATGTCACATAATTGCTTTTCTCATATGTTAAAGACGTATTAATTTTCCTTAGTAAGCAGAATGCTAATCCTTATACATACGTACGTATGTGTGTGTGTGTGTGTATAAATGCTCATAATAATTTTGTATGCATTATATAGTTTATTCCTTATTATACCACCTTTAAGTAAATAGTACAATTGTTATTATCTGTGTTTCACAGATGACCCAACCGGGCTCTGTATGCTCCCTATTTAGCCTGAGTCACCAGACAGTGGGTAAAAGACTACATATATCTGGTTCACTGTGTAGAGTCTAGTTTCTTTTCAATTCTGGGTTATTTTTGAGATGCCTCTGGTTCAAAATGAAGAATAATTCAGACTAAAATCAACCCCATGTAGGTTTCCTTCACCACTGTGTTGCTCACCACTGGGCTTGGCAGAGGGCAGGTGCTTCATAATTATTTGTTAAATGAATGAAGGAACCTCTACTGGGCTTTCAAGCCTTTTATATTTGCAAATGGCATGCAGAGAAGAGACGTGATCTTCTCAGGGACTTAACATGCAAGAGGGACTTAGGACATCGAAGTGTGAAGAGATAGACTCGGAAATGAATCTTGGCTCTATTCATTAATTGTGTGCTTTTGGACCATTATTTGAATTCTAAATCTCAATTCTATCATCTGGAATTTCAATTATCTGGCTAAAACATAAAAACAACATTAATCGCTTCATAGGGTTTTTGTGGGAGGTAAATGACATACGTATAAAAAGCATGTAGCACAGGGTCTAGCATTTAGTAGACGCTAGATAAATATTAGTAGTTCTCTTCCTGCTGTGAGGGAGAAGTGTTAATTCACAGCCATTTAGGTCAGCGAGCGATGCAATCATTTAACATTTTTTTTCTAAATAGTCATTACATATTTATAATTCCAGGCTCCTTGATTTATATGTGTTCCTGTTAGCTGCTTCTAAGCAGTTTCCAGCTTTTGCATACCCCTAGAGTTTATCTCATTCTGCTATATAGGTTGGAAATCAATTTTGGGAAAATCATACCAATATAACTCAACCATCTTTCAGGCTGGTGGATTTAGTTGTGAGTCCTAGCTAAGGAAAATAACAACCATAGTAAAATGTTTTGTAAATCCATACCTGATTGGAGAGAGGATATTAGAAGTTAAGCTCTTGATTTTAATATATCTGGGCATTAAGCTACCTTTTGTATTTTGCTTGCTATGCTAATCCATATAGAGAGCACTACAGAAATTTCGATTCTATGAAGCCCTCTCTAAATGATTCTTTTAACCATGCAAGTACTGAAATGTGCAGTTTCGCAATCCATTCCAAGTACTCGAGGACTCAGGCAACAGTATTCGTTTTGTTTTTAAATAAAAATTATTCTAGACCTGAGTTATGTTTAGGGGCTTAAGAAAGGATAATATGTTTTTTTGATTCCTTTATGTTGCCCTATTAATTATGTTAGTTCAATTTGTTCCTTTCCTTCAAATGCCTTTTTTTTTTTAGTAAGTTGAAAAAATACGTTTTTAGCCATTTCTACAGCTGATTATGCTGCTTGTGAAGTTTTGACGACGCCTTTCCCTGGTGAAAATCTGTGTGGATTTCTGAAGCAATGCAGTTTACATCAACAGTTTCTGTAGAGTCTTTGCCATGGCCCTGATTTGTTAGCTGAGTCGTTTTAACCGATGTAAGTCTTAATCTCCCCATTGGTCAAAAGCGGCAATTAATATCCACCAAACCTATCTGTTGTATGTTTGAAATAATATATGTAGATCTCTGTGTATATATGGGGCAGAAATTCTATAAATTTTAATCCCCTTTTCCATCTTTCTCTGCTAAGTATTCTTTAACCATCAATATGCTGCTGATGGTTTTATATCTAGTAATAATACCACTTTGTGTTTATGCACCACTTTTCCATTTTGCCAAGCACTCTCCTGCGCTAGCTTTTCATCCTCATAACAAGCCTGACAGGTGGGTAACATGGTGATGACCACTTCCGTTTGGGAGATAAAACAAATTGTCAAATTGTAAACTTCTTAGGTGTGAAGGACTATGTCTTTTGCTCTTTTCTTTGTTCCTCTGTTCCTCAGAGCTTAGCACTGAACTTGGCATATATTTGGGGCTATATAAATATTTGTTGTACAGAACTGATTGATGGGAAGAGCAGTAACTTGTGCAAGGTCACACAGACAGAGGTGACGGCAAGACCAGGACAGTCTTTCAGATTTTTCCATTAGACAAGTGGGAGCAACTTTTAATTTTTTTTTCCCAAAAGGGTCAATTCAGGGAAAATAAAAATGTTTGTGTGCCACAGTTTTCCAATTAAAATGAAAATAGCTTTATTGAGTCTCAAGGAAAAATATATTCCTTCTACTTAGATTGCTTCCTTCTGCAGTAGAAAAGTGCCAATGATAAATATTAGCACTCCTTTTTCACCACTAAAATGTTAATATCTGGGCATATTTGAGAAGGAGCCACCCAGAGGCAGCTTTCCAATCTTTTATCCCTCATATTTACAGAGCACTTCAGAGTTCACAAAGTGCTTTCATAGGCATTATCTAATTACCTTCTTGAAACAATCCCAGGAAGGGGTATTATTACCAACCACACTTTACAAAGGGTGTACTAAAGTTGAGGGGGGGAAATGACTTGCCTAAGGTCACACAGCAAGTGCATACTGAACAAGGTTAGATGCATTGCCTCACAGCCCACGTATACTGAGCCCTAGCTCCCTTCATCTGTTTTAGGTATGGGGGATACATATACAATAGATTCCCCCCACCCAAAACAAAAAACAACATAAGCATTTCTCTTTCTTACCCCCTCAGTCTCTGGTGTCATGTGGTATTTTTTTGTTTTTGTTTTTGTTTTTTATTTTTTTATTTTATTTTTTTTTAAAGATTTTATTTATTTATTTGAGAGAGAGAGAATTAGAGACAGAGAGCATGAGAGGGAAGAGGGCAGAGGGAGAAGCAGACCCCCTGCCGAGCAGGGAGCCCGATGTGGGACTCGATCCCGGGACTCCAGGATCATGACCCGAGCCGAAGGCAGTCGCTTAATCAACTGAGCCACCCAGGTGCCCTGTTTTTGTTTTTTAAATCCAGCTGAGTACAGGAGCCTGGGAATGAACCACTCTAACAAAACAAAAACATATTACTGTATTTCCTTCCCTGGAGGGTTTCTGCCCTAAAAGTCTCCGGTTTGTATGGGTAAGAATTACACTGTGTGCTACAAAGTGAAGCTTCATGGCCTTCAGGCTGATCTGAATGACCTAGCTGGGTGACCAATGCTACCGAAGAGAGATGTGTTCTGGTTTATAGAATGCCAGTGATTCGGTACAGTTTTGACTTGAAAATCTAAAAATTAATTTTGTGGCGGTATGCAAATATAGTAAGACTAGAAATTTTTCACTAAATATGCATGTAGTGACCTTTCTTTCCCACATCGATCCATTCTATTTTTTCATATTCACCTCATTTGCTTTTGTTGACTTGCAACGGGAGATTGCAATAAAACAAGTTTATTTAACTAGGTTGCCCACTGTGAGCAAGTGAACAGAGGACCCCCACCCCCACCACCACCACCGCCATTTCTCTTCGGGGAGTTCTCCAAGCCTTTTTGGAAAGTGGAGGAGATCTATGGAAATATGCGCGGCAGGTGCATGTTTGCATAGGGTGCCAAAGCTGGAAAGTATGAAGAAGGAGTGAAAATGGCACAGGAGGCATGGCTTTCTGCTGATGGGACTGTCTCCCTGTATCCAGTCTCAGCCCACTGGTCTCCTTCTTTATCTCCCCTCAATGGCTTCTCATTTGTCACAGCTACATGAGGTAAGAATTAATTTTGAAGTTCTTTTTTTAATGATACTTTTCTTTTTTTGCTACTACATCTGCTCCCTCCCTCATTTGCATTTCACAGTTTATCTGTTGTAAGTGACATCATTTTCCAAATTCCTTTGAAGAGGACAGCGTTGTCTACCCTGTGGTAACCGATAATATCTTTTGCAGGGAAAAAGAATACTTGTGGAAAGTTGGCCTCAGATAACTCTCTCCTGTTGAAATCCGGAGCTGCTTTATATTTGATTTTCTGCTTTCCGACCTGATAGAAATCATCATTGACTTGTTTTAGACATGGTTGTCTAAAACATAGCTGATTGATGAAGTCCACATTTACTGGACTTGCTAGGTTTTTCTGTTTGTTCTTTGAGTAATGCTGCTGAAAGTGAAATTAGACCCTCTGTAGCAAGTGCTGTTTCAGTGGGTGAATGGATAGATTTAGACCATGGTGGGGAGGTCACCTTAGACTTGGGTACGTGTAATTTTTCTTCTCATATTTTCTTACATCTGCATTTCTAAAATATCATTGTACTTTTTATCAAAAAACATAAATGCAAAGATAAATCAATTAGTAGTTCATTGAACTGGAAATCTTCACAACATGGAATTTGCAAGTATTTTGTCACTTTTGTGGTGTTTCTCATTTTCCATATTTCCAACATGCTAATGACTACATAAACAACATTTAGCCCCATGTATTTTTATTTAATAAGAATCAAAATCCCCAAAACCTCGGCCTATTCCAGAATTTCCCCAAAAGACAATTAGTATAATTGATAAGAAAAGCTTGTACTTTCTTTTCCCCATGTGTAACTCTATTGTTAAAGGTAAGATTCAGCCCAATATTGTTCACGGTTTGCAGATATTTATGAATCACCTCATTGCCCAAGGCACAATGCTCAGCCCTTTAATACTAAGATGTGATATTAAAGTATTGCAATAGTGTCTTAACTAATCTCCTTGTGCTTTGCCTCTCTATGCATCCATCAGTCCTCTACACTGTCCATTCCTTTATGAAGCCATTTCTGACTCCTCCTCAGAATTATCTCAACCTGTCTTTAAGGCACAACACTTATTCTTGTTTTAGGGCATGTAACATATGTTATCATTAGATAATGTATTCATTACAGATGATGCAGATAATTACTGATAATGAGTGGCAGATACAGATAATGAGTGGCATCCCACTCATTTTTAAAATAAACTATTGAATATAATATGCATACAAAGAAGTGCACAAATCACAATATATTTCTCAATAACCTTTCACAAAGGGAACATATTCATATAACCCTTTTCCAGAGCCATAAGTAGAATATTACCAGTTCCCAAATGGTGGCCTTTGTGTTCCCTCCCAGTCACAGCTTTGCTCCCAAAGGTGACACCACCCCATCTCTCATCACCATAGATGAGTTTTAGTTTTGTGTATCTGGATTTTTTTTGCTCAATGTTGTGCATGTGAGTACATGAATTATTAGTGGTACATTGAGTAGCACTGCTATTTACTATCCCATTTTATGGGCCTACTACAATTTATATATTCATTCTACTGTTGCTGAAAATTTGTTTTTGTTTGCTTGTTTTGTTTACTAGCCTGGGGCTATGAGTGTGCTCCCGTGTACATTTTAACATATAGATTCCAGTAAGAACACATATATGTACATTTCTATTCATTTGTTAATCCTCTTCTTGGGATATAGAATTGCCAACATGAAATCAAGAATTGCATTTTAATTTTTAAAAAATAGAGGAATGTGTTGTGCAAACATTTGAGTTTTGAAAGCAAGTAAAGGAAACTTCTTAAGTTGTTCTACTTCCCCATTCCAAACATTGGGGATTTCAAGTCTGTTTCAAGTTCTGTTCCCCAGAAGTAAGCAAGCTAATTAGTAGAGTATTGGTTTAAAGAAAACCTGTTCTCAATTTAAAATAAAGAAACAAACAAAATATTCTGAAGCATCAAAGAGAAAGGAGAAATTACAAAAATACTAAAGGTAATACGAACTCCTAAAGAGAAACGTTCACTTGAATTCCTAAAAACTTTTATAATAACAACTCATACCAATACTTAGTAAACTGAAACCAGGTCTTAACAATGAACCCAGGGGCACCTGGGTGGCTCAGTGATTAAGCATCTGCCTTTAGCTCAGGTCATGATCCCAGGATCCTGGGATCGAGCCCCGCATCGGGCTCCCTGCTCTGCAGGAAGCATACTTCTCCCTCTTCTACTCCCCCTGCTTGTGTTCCCTCTCTTTCTGTGTCTCTCTCTGTCAAATAAATAAATAAAATCTTAAAAAAAAAAAAAGAACCCAGAAAAGACTGAAGTGATTTCTAAGGTATAAAATATAAAATCAGCATTGGAAACATTTAATACAGAATGCTAGAACTGTCTCTGAAGAAGATCAGGTAATGAAATAGAAGGGAGACTGGAATAATTTTAAAAGTGTACTTAAATAATCTCAAGAGAAGATGGGGAATGAGAATATACCATGTGAGTAATGGGAGTCAACAGAGAAGACCACAGAATAAAGAGGGATGACTACATAAGCAAGAATAATAATAAAAATAAATAGTAATAAAAAATTCTAGAACTAAAGTAAATAAATCCCCAAGATTGGGACTTGAGAGAAATCAAAAAAGCCTATTATTTTCCAAGTAAAATATATAGATGTAAACTACTACAAAAAGACATTAGCAATTTTTAAATTTAATTTTCAATATCAATATACAATAAAACAGCCTATCAAACAAATACTGGTTAAATAACTTATCCAAATACCTTTTCCTGCACAAAGCACTGGCAGGTGTGATCCAGCATCTTAAGATGTGGAATTCCACCCTTTGAACTCAGCAACAATGTCTTTTGTCTTTTTGAATTTCCCTAGCACCTAGTTCACTCAGTACATGCTCCTATTTTATCCAAATTGATCTTACTTTAGTCTTATAAATACATATTGTGCAGGTTTTATCTCACTATGTTCCAAGACATCTCAAAAAGACTCATGGGATCAATGATGAACATTCATGGGTTAAGTAATACTGATATCTCAAAGCACAGGTACAATTCTGTACCAAAAATGGACTATGCACTAAACATGATTGTTGTTTTTGAGAAGAAATATTTGGATTTAATTAAATAACATCATAAAGATAAGAAAAAGACTAATAAAAGTAAATTAGAATACAGAACACCAAAAGGAGAGCTAGGACTAAAAAATCTTAACTGGTATAACTGCTGGAACAAAATAGGACACAAAGAAAAAAAAAAGTAAAGATTAATGGACTCTACCTTCAAGATAAAGGTACATAAGTGTCAGAAGGTAAAAGAACCTATAAAAGTGGTCAGATTTCTTTTTTCAAAGATATGTATGGAAGAAGACTATTCTTGTATTTTGAAACTTATGATACATTATAAAATGATTAATTATGTTATTAAGAAATAGTAAAATGAGGGCGCCTAGGTGGCTCAGTCGGTTGAGCGACTGCCTTCAGCTCAGGTCATGATCCTGGAGTCCCGGGATCGAGTCCCACATCGGGTTCCCTGCTCAGCAGGGAGTCTGCTTCTCCCTCTGACCCTCCCCCCTCTCATGTGCTCTCTCTCTCTCTCATTCTCTCTCACAAATAAATAAATAAAATCTTTAAAAAAAAAAAGAAATAGTAAAATGAGAGCATAAAATAGAATTACAGAAAATGACATCTAAATAACAATTAGAAGAATAGATTTAAGTGGTTTAAAACCTCTATAAAAAGAGGAGGAAACTTGAATTGATAAATACATAAGATATGTATAAATAACACTTTTAAAGACACCTATATATAGACACCTTTGGGGACCGCTGGGGGCGGCCAGTGAGTCAGTGTGGACCTAGATCCACCTTCATCTGGAGTCAGAAGTCCCAAGCACAGGCATGGGTCAACCAGAGCCTCATTTGCCTCCCTTTACCCTTTCTTGCCAGGACCAGACCGACCCTCTCCATGGAGGTGCCAGCCTAAGCATGACTATATTTCGGGGCTTCTATTTGTAAGGGATCATTCAAGGAAGGATTTTTGCTGGAGGAGGTAAGACAACATGAAACCTTTAGCACTGACTCGCAAAGCAGCAGAACAAAATTTCGCAAACAATTGAAACCTGTCATCAGCCTTGTTCAAAACGTTTGAGTTTTTATGACTGCGCAAGCAAAATTAACGAACAGAGTTTGGATGGGATCCTTAAAGATTGGAGAAAGAGAGTTATTGGCGGTACAGATTCCAGTGAAACATACAGTAGAGAGATGCAGAGAGCAGGTTATCCATGAGCAGCTCCCTTGCATCTCCTGTGTGCAGGATCTCATCTTCTTGCTCTTCAGCTTCATCTCTGTCACCAACACTCCCACTCATGCTTTAGAATAAATGCGTTTCCTTTAGGCTAAATTGGAAGAACTAAAAGGAAATCCTTTGTTCTTTCCAACCTAGGCAATACTAGCCAGCGTAAGTGCAAAGTGCCTTCAGTCATAAATACTTCCCAGAGATATGCCAAAGTTATGAAAGAAGACGGTACTGACTTTTTTGATAAGGATGGAATGATGAAAGAAATTAGGATGATTTACAGGTTTATAACACACTTCACACAAGCCAGGGTGTGCAGATGTGGAAGACTGAGCTAGCTGCTGAATCTTGTCAGGCCGAAGTGAACATATTAAGAAGACAGATCACTCAGAGGGAAAACGTATAGAACAAAAGAAGATTGTAGCAGGTGATGACGCTAAGCAGACAGATGCCATCTGAAAATTTGGAACCAGTGTTTGGGCCTCAGATGTCATAGCGAGGTTTGTAGCTGAAGGTAGAGGCACACTGGGAGATACAGATTCCTCTGATCCTCCTCCTCTCTCTCTCTCTTTTTTTTATTGTACCCATAGAATCAAGAAAGTACTTCTCACATTGAAAGTTGTATCCTTATGCCTGGACCTCAAATCATGGACTGTTTGAACTCTGCTTCCACCAAGGACAGACTGAAGAGTCCTGGAAGCAGAGAAGACCTTCCTTCCCTAAGAGTAGCTGGAGACAGAGTTGAGACATCAGATAACAGTGATTATGAAAATTTGATTGACCCCCATAGACTCTTTAATAGGGACTTTTTTACTTGATTACTTGTTGAGAAAAAAGTTAAGTTGAGGACTTAATGGGAGGCTACTTACTCAAACCCCTGGACTCCAAAGCGGAGAATCCCTACGCACGGAACTTGTAGGAGCCTAGCATTTGTGCGCCCTCACCTTTTGACCCAGTGTGCAGGTTTCAACAGAGAATCATTAAGAATCTCAAATTGTCCGGGCACTTGGGTGGCTCAGTTGGTTGTGCATCCAACTCTTGATTTCAGCTCAGGTCATGGTCTCAGGGTCCATCTTCCCACTCAGCAAGGAGTCTGCTTGTCTCCCTCTCTCTCTGTCCCTCCCCGCCTCAAAAAAATAAAAAAAAATAAATAGATAAAAAATTTTAAAAAAGAATATCAAATTGTTCTAATTCTGGTGCTATTCGTGGATATACTGGTATATTTAGGCAAAGTAAAATTTATGAACATAATTCCTATTCTTCAAAATAAATTATAAATTAAATATTAAGCACAAGTAGTCTATGAATGTTCTATAATTGGTCTATAAATGAAAAACTTACCCTTTGCACTATCATGTCTCAAAATTTATGTTTTTCAAAAGAGAGTGAGTTTAGCAACAGCGTCCACAGAATCTTCTTTCTATGATGAGCCAAGTTCATCTTCGCCAGAAAAATTTTTTTGATAAGAAACCTGATTGGAACAAATCAGATTTGCCTTCTCTTGTCTTATCAGATGTGACTGAGAGTTTGAAAGAGAGGGCTTTGTTTTAACATCTTTCTACTAGCCTAATATATATTGGCACTTAAAATGGCTGCCTTTAAAAAATATACAAATGCTAATTACCAATAAGTAATCATGCAAATAAGTATGTCATAAATAAATTAATTTTCTTTTGAAGGATTACACTGACTGCTATCTTGCACTAGCCACATTTATGGTCTCTGTTCTGAAGTTCTAAAGGGAGGACATACAGCAGTAGATAACAGAAAGGTATTAGGTACCAGATCTGAATTTTATGATGGACAGAGTCCAGACACAATGGATTTACTTCAGTTCCAAAACATAAATTTTGAGACATGATAGTGCAAAGGGTAAGTTTTTCATTTATAGACCAATTATAGAACATTCATAGACTACTTGTGCTTAATATTTAATTTCTAATTTATTTTGAAGACTAGGAATTATGTTCATAAATTTTACTTTGCCTAAATATACCAGTATATCCACAAATAGCACCAGAATTATCTCTCCTATGTGAGAGATACAATTCATTTAGACCATCTGAGAAATCCTAGTGTTAATTTGATTTGTGGAGAAAGGATATTTAATAAAATGTTCAAGAATTTTTTTTCAAGATTTTTTTATTTATTATTTTAGAGAGAGAGAGCACGTGGAGAGCTTGGGAACAGAGGGAGAGGGAGAGAGAGAATCTCAAGTAAATTCCCCTGCTGAGAACAGAGCCCAATGCAGGGGCTCCATCTCACGACCCTGAGATCATGACCTGAGCTGAAATCAAGAGTCAGATGATTAAACCAAGTGAGCCACCCTGGTGCCCCAGCTGGGAATCTTTTTTTTTTTTTTAATTTTATTTATTTTATTATGTTATGTTAGTCACCATACAATACATCATTAGTTTTTGATGTGGTGATGAATGAAGATTCATTTTAAATCCAAGGGGGGGGGAAAAACCCTTATAAGCTACAGGTTAAAATAAGTACCAAGAATCTATATTTTGTTTTTATAATCTATTTTTTTTTCAAATATAGAGATTGTATCAATGTTTCTCAGACTGGAAAAAAATAAAATACCTTTTTTGATCTGGTTGGAGCTCATTCTAAATTCAAGGAATATTAAACTAAACTCACAACTTTCTACTTTGAGTTCATAAAATTGAAAATCAAAACATGAAATAAACTAAACATTCCATTTAAAATTATAGAAAAGTAAGGATAAAAATGAAAAGAAGCAAATTTTTGATGTCTATTTTCAAGATAATAGCTGAACTGGACAAGTTTGCCTGTAAGTATTGATCAAAGCGCCTGGCTAATTGCCTTTGCACCACTATTTAAGTATAGATGAGCTAAAATTGAACAGTGTAGGTACTAATTCTTATTTAGATTTCCAGATTGCATACTGGGGCTTTAAATCAAAGGATTTAGTGTCACAGTAGGTAAAATGGATAACATGGGCAGAAGGTACTGATTATGATATAATGCTCCTTAAACTTACTAATATAGTAGATAAGGTCTGCAAAGGAGACTGATGATGTTCATAGTTGCTATGAATGAAATTGCCAGCATAAGATTTATACTCACAAATTTGCATACATTTCATATTATTATATTTACCTTATAAATTTATTTTGAATATAACAGAGAAACTCACCATGAGATAGAGTCTTCTGAAAGCTGTGTTTTCCTTTGTTTATAGCAATTGAAGAAATTCTAGGCATATTCATGAAAATGAATACAATATTATAGAAAATACAATAGCAAGAAATCCATTTTATGCATCAAGTTCTTGAATACTTTTTTGAATGTTTGTCCTGCTCAGTCTCATCAACTTCGGTGCATAATTTAAGGTTTGGAAGAAACATTTCATATCATCATTTGGTTTTAACATCTACCCTGAGTATTTCCCTGATAACAAATGTATTTGACACTATCACAGATGAACTTTTTTGCTTGGTTACGTATTAATCTGCCATTTCCCTGGTGCTCTGTTTTAATATATTGAAACTGGTGATTTTATATACAATTCATGCCAATCTATCTAAACTATGCTGAACTATAAGCGAAAAATATAAGCTCTAAAATTTAATAAAATGTTTTTCAAGTAATTATATATGCTTTTAGTTATCACCTAGGAATTAAGTTTGAGAGGCCATTTGTCATAGCCATTTTGAAACCCCACATAGTGAAATTATCTTTATTCTATTTATGTTTTATTATGTTTTTTTTATAGTCAGAGTATACCAGATAAATCAGTTTTCTTATATCTGTTACTTAAGTATTTTTCACTCTGTGTCCTCCACCGTACATTTCTTAAGCTCACTGTTAACCCCTTGGAATTTATTTAAAAATACATTTCATTCACTATGTAATAGATACTAGATTTAACCTTGGTTCCTTTCTTTCTCCACATTTTCTCATTAAAATAGACCAAGATACATTTGGAGACAGAAACCATTTTTTAAGAGGATAAATATAGTCCATATAAATGTAGTAGGATGCAATGAACTTCTAGAAAAAAAGTAGAAGAAATGCTATCTTCTGAGAATTAACCTAGTAAAATAGAGACAAAAAAAGTGTGGTTGGAGGTTTATTGTTGATATTAAGATGGAGATACTTGAATATTTGCATAACAAAGTAAATAATGTGGATATTGGGGGGGGAAGCAGCTGTTATATAACAGCTGTGAGTAACTAATAGCCAAGACTTCCTGGTTCAGGAGCTAGATATTCTTATTTTAAACAAATTCCTCATTTAATTCTTTTGTAAACTGCAGATGTTTGTATGGAATTTAAGTCTGATACTTATATTTTGCTCATTTTTTTTGTGAGGTTATTTTTCCTGTACTTTCAGAAAGGGTCTTGGTTTAAGTAACTTGTCTAACTTCAGAGTTTTTTACTTCTACATGCATGAGTGTGTGTGTGTATATATGTTTAATGTTTAAAAAAATTATATATGGTAGCTTGCTTTGTAGGATTTTATGGCTCTGTCAGCTGGATTATTTTCTTCCTTTGCTTCTGTTCTATTGAGATCAATTTTGATCCCATTGCTGGTAGTTACTCCTTAATATGGATTCCCATTCCAGAAGGGAGCTCTAGTGGGTCAGTTTGAGAGTTCGTAGGGGACAGACTGCTTCAGCCCCTTAGATAATCTTGCTGGGCCCTCCTTGAGTTCACCCTTTCACCCCTTAGGTTTGGCTATTGTTCTCAAATTGGCCCACAGCGTGTTCCAGTGAATATCTGTTGGCTATTTGGTGTTCTCTTGTTTTGGACTCTGTCAAATATCACATTGCTTTTGTCAGACCCCATGCAGTCCCTGAGGCAGTTGGCAAATTTTCCCCACCTGCAGCTGTATTGGGGGATATGTTGTGGGGATATCTCATCACATAGTTTTGTTGTAAATACTATCTGTGTGGTCATGACTTTGCTGTCTAGTTACTTTGCCCATTTTTATGTGGGAATTCAAGATAGAAACTATGCCTGGCATTCTAAATTTATATATTTTTTTAAGATTTTATTTATTTATTTGGGAGGGAGAGAGAGAGAGCTCCTAAGAGCAGGGGGAGGGAGAAGCAGACTCCCCACTGAGCAGGAAGCTTGACGCAGGGCTTGATCCCAGGATGCTGGGACCATGACCTGAGCTGAAGGCCGACGCTTAACCAACTGAGCCACCCAGGGGCCCCTAAATTTATATTTTTAAACAGTTCTATAGGTGATTCTTATATACCACTGCACTATATTATGGTATCTCAGCTCCAGTGCCTACCAACAATTAACTCAGTCTGTGTTTCTCAGTCTTAATATATGAGAGAGAAAACCTGAGTAATCAGTAGCCTGAAAAGGTTTGCTTATTCTCATGTCCAACCACAGACTGATCAGCAATGGTGGTGATAGGAACTATTACATATTTTTATTTAAGAATGAAAAGTACAGATCAACAGAGGAAAAAGAAATGGTTGTTTAACATTTATCACAACTCTAATTTATGGTTTTCTCTGAAATATTAAAACAACTAAGAAATAGGAAAAAGATTTCCTTCTCATGCTATTGCCTCTGCCTGAACTTGCCCTGTGCCCCATCATTTGGCTGACTGATTTCAACTTTTTCATCACATGTCAGTCCTGATCCCTGAATCTTCCTTGACCTATCCTTTTCTTTCAGTCTGAGTTAAAGGTTTTCTCATTCATCCACTAAGTTTCAATTTTTTTATCTTTTTGTCTTTTCCCATATAACACACAAATTCCTTAGGATGGGAATTGTGTTTTTCTCTGTATCTCCAGCATCAAGCATGATATTTTTTTATGTAGAAGGAACTAATGATGATGAATGAATAATTGATGAATGAGTGAAATGAACGAATTAATGAATGAATGAACATAAATCATTAATCATTTTACCACTTAGCGGTCCTCATTGGCTGTTTATGGCAGGCTGAATAATGCCCCTCACCCCTCCAGGATATCTATGTCCTCTCTAGAACCTGTGAATATGTTACCTTATATAGCAAAAGTGTCTCTGAAGATGTGATTAAGGGTCCTGAGATGCAAAGATTGGTTATCCTAGATTATCTGGATGGGTCCTTAATATAGTCACAGTGGTCCCTGAGGGAGACCATGTGGAGTAGGAGATGTGACTATAGGAGAAAGAAGTAGTAGTGAGTCTGGTAAGTGGTCACTAGCTAGGGAATGCAGGCAGACTATGAGTTGGGAAAGGCCAAGAAACAAATTCTCCCTAAAAGCCTCCAGAAAGATGCAGCCCTGTCAACATCTTGATATTAGGCTTCTGACCTCCAAAACTGTAAGAGAATAAATTTGAGTTGTTTTAAGCCTCTTCTTCCATAATAATTTGTTACAACAGCCATAGGAAACTACGGCCTATTTTGGTAGCTCAAAGTGGAGAGCTGCTTAACAAATCCCTAAGAATGCAAAAGTGGTTTTGGAATTGTCTGAACAGAGGCTGGAGGAGTTTGAGAGAATGATAGAAAAGGCCGAGTTTGCCTGAAACAGACTACTGGTAGAAATGTGAATGTTAAAGCTGTTGCTGGTAAGGGCTCAGAAGGAAGTGAGTGATACATCAGACCTGTATCATCTTAGGGAATACCAAAATAGTTAATGTATCTAGATATATGAATGTTGAAGATACTTCTGTTGAGGGCTCAGAAGGAAATGAGTCCCAGAGGGAAGGGGATTCTTGTTACGTAGTGGCAGAAAACTTTAGCAGAATTGTGTCCTACACTTGTGTTGGAAGCAAAATGTGTAGAAGAAGAACTTAGATATTTAGCTGAGATGATTTCCAAGCAAATACTGAAGGTGCGGCTTGGTTTCTTGCTGCTGATAGTAAAATGCAAGAGGAAAGAGATAAATTGAGAGACCTCTTACCCAAAAAGAAACCAGAACTTGAATTGAGAGATTCTCAGCCTATCCAGATGGTAAAAGATGCTAACGTTAGAGTATTCACTGTAAGGAAAGCATATTCTAGAGATAAAGTCAAGGGTTTGGCTGGATAATCTCTTGACAGTACCTCCAGTGGGTCTAAAGGTCAAAGTATCCTGCCACACAGAGAGCTCTTTGAGGAGATTAGGCATGTTATTCATGGACCCCCTCAGCCATCTCCGCAGAGGCAGAGAATAGAGATAGGATTATCCCAGAAAGATTTGTGGGGGAGTCTCTTATCTAATGGAGTGAATCCCTGAGATGTTCACAGAAGACCCTCAGTTCTTTTAGAATGTTGTATGAGCAGAAACACTGTCAGCTTGTACTGAAATGGACAGAGAGGGAATGAAATGAAAGGACGCTTTCAGACTTCCAAGATTCTACAGGGAGAAAATAGGCTAAAAACATGACTCAGTTGCAAACATGTGCTACCCTTCATGAAAAGGGTAGGATGGTTCAGAGGGAGGTGCAGGCATAAAGGGTAGAGCTATGAGCCCAGAAGATAGAATGATGAGCCCAGAAGGCAGAGTGCTGTGCCAGAGAAGACCATTCCCGGGCCTTGTAACCTAACAGGGTTTGCCCAGTTGGATTTTGAAATTGTTTGGGGCTGAGGACTCCTTTTTCCTTTCATTTTCTTTCTTTTTGGGTGAGAATGCCTGTAACTGTTAACCTATGCTTGTCACCATTGTGGTTTGGGAGCAGATAACTTGTTTTTAAGTTTTACAGGTCCACAGATGGAGAGAAATTTTTTCCCAGGATGTATTCAACTCAGACTCCCACTCATACCTAATTTAGATAAATTAAATGATGAGGTTTGGGATTTTTGAACGGATGAGACTTAATGAGATTTGGGACTTGAGTTGATGCTGCAATGGTTTGATACTTTGGGGTACCTTGGGTTAGGGCAAATGTATTTTGCATTTGGGATGGACATGAATATTTGGAGGCCAGAGGATACCCTATGGTAGCCTGAATATTACTCTACACTCCTACCAGATGACTATGTCCTACTTCCTGTAACCTGTGAATATGTTAGCTTATATATCCAAAGAGATTTTGTAGATGTGATGAAATCAGGAATTTTGAGATTATTTTGGGTAAATTGGGAGCAGAAGAAGAGGCAAATCTAGTGATAATGGTTTTATTTTTTAAATATTTATTTGAGAGAAACAGAGAGCACGTGCACACAGAGGGGAGGGGCAGAGGGAGAGGGAGAGTCTTAAGCAGACTCCACACTGAGCACAGAGCCCGTCATGGGGCTCAGTCTCACAACCCTGAGATCAAGACCCTGAGATTGCAACCTGAGCCGAAACCAAGAGTTGGACGCTTCACCAACTGTGCCACCCAGGCGCCCCAATAATGGTCTTATAAGAAAGAAACAAGAGGGTGAATGAGGAGTAGAAGATATGATGGCAGAAGAAAGAAGTTGGAGTTATGTAAAGAAAGGTCCATGGGCCAAGAAATGCAAGTAGCCTCCAGAAGCTGAAAAAGGAAAGGAAACAGAATTCCCCCTGAAGACTCCAGAAGGAACACAGCCCAAATGACCCACTGATTTTAGACTCTGGACCTCCAGAACTGGAATAGAATAAAGTTGTTTTGTTTTGTTCCACTAAATTTGTGGTGATTTTTTACAGAAGCAGTCGTATACCAATACACTGTCATATTTTTGTTGTTGTTTCTGATCAATAACATATACTTCTAAGTTATGTAAAAATTAACTGACAATTGTTTTGTGTTAATGTAGAGAATATATTCCCAGTAAAGATTTAAAGACATTCTTCATTTTAATAACTGCATAAGTCTATGAGTTTTCTCAAGGTACTTGGGGATAGATTCTAGTCCCATAAATATAAAAGTCACTACCAGATGTTTCTTTTCCTATGAAATGTTTTTGCCACAGGCAAGCTTTTATCTTCTTCCTCACTGTTACCTTGTATTCTTAATGTCTGACCTTCAGAGACTGAGGCATCTCCCAACATACATTAGACCACACAAGGGCACTTAATCATGTAAACAGTAAAATCAGTCTCGCTGCTAATCTTTTATCTAATGGCAAGTTTCTTAGCTGTGTGTACTTTGATGGTGATGATGAAAGGAAATACTTTTTATTTTATTATTCCACAATGCACATTCCAACTTGAGAATCCCAACATGCATTGGTTGTAATTATAATAATAATAAAAAAATCTTGTTTCTTTTTCTTCTTTCTTGATTGTAGATACATTAGCATTGCTTTGGAATAGAATGCCACTCCAGTTTCACTTTTCTTTTTGGAATGTGTAATGTAGGAAAAAAAAAAAAAGATAATGCAGCTAGTGATATTTTATCCATGAAAAGGACATTAGTTTTTCCTTTTCCCTTTTGTTATGTTATGGGCTAGGTTGGGGATAATGGATTACAGTGAAGCCATCTTCACTGTGATTCATCAATCTTGGTGGGTGGGGGCAGCACCCACTCTGCTCTTAATGATTGGTTTCTAAGTGACGTGGCCTTTTGTGGCATAAAAAAAAAAAGGCTAGTTTCTAAGGCTTGAGAATTACATTTAGCAAGAAGACAGAAAATGTACTTATTGTCAATGAGTAAATTAAGATGACAAAAAGGATGCAGAACTGTTTAGGCTTCATCTTTAGAGAAATGAGAAGTAGAGTGGTTTCTCACACATTCACACATCCACAGTCCTTTTACCTGTAGAATAATTAAACAACAAAAGCAGTTTGTGGTTTGGAAGATTCCACATTTACAAGATCAGCCAAACAGAACTGCTTGATTTAAGCTGCTAATCTTAGATCCGTGGTTCAACTCTGAAAGAATGGTTTAATTCTAAATCTGATTTATAAATTATCCAGTTTAAATAATTGGATAATTGACAAGGCAATGAAAACAGCTAGATTAGCTCTGATTTTAATGTTAATCCTCCAAAGTTTAAAATGCTTTGATCATCACATGTGATAGACTCAGTCACATACTAATGCTATCACTTTTTTAAAGTAAACTTTAAAATTTATCATTTGATGAATTTTTCCATTTATTAATGGGTTCTCTTATTAGCTTCATTTTTTTTCCCACTTTTTTTGCAAAGTTTAAAAATGTGGGAGGTTATAGCTTATAGGCTATCTTTTTCACCTTTAAACTTTAAAAAGACAACTAAAATTTGGATTCTAGAAGGTTAAGTTTCACTGATCTCCCAAGACAACAAAGTGATCCCTCCAATAACTACAACCTGTCTCCGGACAATTTCTTACTGTTTTGTCTTCTGTTAGATTATAGTCCTGTTGTCAAATCAATGCTGAGAGTCATGTGCCTCCTGCTTATGATTTCATAGAAGAGTTAGTAAAGAGAGAAATTAAATATCTGGGAAGGATTGGAATACAATCACTGAAAACTATTTACCTACCCACACCACTTCTAGTATTTGACTTCATGCTTGCAGCCCCTTTGGGTTTCAACAGAATCTCTTGATTATTAATTGAAATACTGAGATTATTATTATGTTAATTAGTCATTATTTTTAAAGAAAGTTTGTTCCCCTTAGGATTTCTAATTTATTCCTTTGGATAGCTAATGTATAATTATGCAGTATTTCTGATGGGAAAGATAAATGAGATAGAAGCCATGGCCATCTTGATGAGACATCCCAAAACTCTACCAAGCTGACCTCTTTATGAGCCTTGTTAGTTTTATTTGAGAGAGCACACATTCATCTCATTATTTACTCTCTGGAATGTCATTACACCTGAAAATTGGCCCCCAAGTTATAGGTAACAATTTTCTAAATGCATTTTCCATTTACACAAATTCAGAGTCAAAGCAGCCCAAATCCTTTCACGAAAAACTAAAAATAAAGTAATTATTACTTCCTCCACACTCCCAATGAAGGGCATTTAAAATTCCTCTTAAAAAAAATTATAAGAGAAATAAATAACTCTTTCTTCCTTAAGCCTATTCATTCTGGGCCACTGAAAATGAGGAATTTTATCTTGGATATTTAATGAACAATTTTTTTTCACGTATTAAAGTGATACTTCATCAGGCTCTTTAAAATAAGGAAAGCTGAATGGTAGAGCTTTGGACTCTACCATTTATGTTGGATGGTAGGGCCAAAGAACTTAGCTTTGTCATCAGACTGACTATATCTGATCCAGGCTACATCATTTCATTTGGACACATTACTTCTACTTCTTCTTCTATAAAATCTAGATAAAAAAGATACACCTCAGGCGCCTGGGTGGCTCAGTTGGTTGGGCGACTGCCTTCGGCTCAGGTCATGATCCTGGAGTCCCGGGATCGAGTCCCGCATCGGGCTCCCTGCTCGGCGGGGAGCCTGCTTCTCCCTCTGACCTTCCTCCCTCTCGTGCTCTCTGTCTCTCATTCTCTCTCTCTCAAATAAATAAATAAAATCTTTAAAAAAAAAAAAAAAAAAAAAGATACACCTCATTATAGATCAAATGGAATAATCCATATTAAACACTTGGTACACTGCCTGGCACAAAGCAAGCACTCAATGTGTTAGGTATGTTTATTATTCATGATAACACAATTCATGGTTATATACTGTCATTCCAACTCTAGTATGAGAATGTAGAATATTCAGAACAAATAACCTGATCAGCCAACTTCTGGTTCTGTTCTATGAAAATATAAGTTAATAGAAGAAAGGAAAAGGCCATTGAATGTCTGTATTATAAAAATGGGCTGAACTATGGATTCCTTTAAATCATGAGTCCTTCTAATGCTTTTAGAAGATGACTCAATTTACAAAACTCCAACTTAGCAAAATCTTTTCTGGAATTGAACTATTGTGTGGAGGTTGTATACCACTTTTAAGAACGTATTGATGTCAGTTTTCCACTTGCTTTGGTGGTGGTTATTCTGCTGGGTTCAAGATAAACCTCCATGAAGAATGCAAGTGATTTGTTGTCGTATTTCAGGCTCCCATTTTGTCTGTCTTTAAAACACTGCCATTTTTTTCTTTATTCTCCCTCCAAAATGAGAAAGCTGATGGTTTGGAAGAAAAGTAATAGAGCAGGATTTCTAGATCCAATAGTGCTGTATTTCCTTTTGTGGGACCCACTCGGATGAGTGTAAGTACCCTGCAGGAACCACAGGGTCTCTAACTTCTCCTGCATCATTCTTTGTGCCTAGAATTGTGGGTTTTTTTATGCAATCATTAAAATAAAAATTTCTCACTAAATAAAAGTCATGTTTTCCTAAAGATAACTATTAATTTATGAGTTTTTTTTTCCTTTTGAAAATGTTAATATCTGGGTGGAAGGCCCTGAAAATTATACAATTGCAGGAAATTTATTTTGTGCAGTTTATAAATTAAAAGAACACAGGGGAAACAAAGCATGTAGAAAATTCTTTTGGAGCTAATTTTTTTTTTTGAAAAACTTAAATTACTTTGTGAATTACTATGATTAACATAATTTGATAAAGTAAACGATTTGTACCTTTTTGCCATCTGCTTTCAGTGGGACTTGAAACTGACATTTTTGACTCACATCAATGTGATCATAGGATCTTCCTATGGTCTAGCGAAATATACCAAATCACACATAAAATACACATTCTGAGAAGTTCTCAAAGCTTGAGTTTAAACTTGTATATCAAAATTTCACTTCCACTTCCTTCTATCATTTTCTGTGTTCTTGATACCTTTGTTACTATTGCTATTATTTATGGAGAGATGATATCAAAATAAATATTTTATATATTTTACCTCATTTACCCCTCACGATATAACTTTGTGTTAGACATTATTCTCATTTAAAGGATGAGATCAGTTAAACTCTGAGTGGTTAAATAACTGGCCTGAGGTTATACGGCTACTAAATGATGAAGCTAGACTTCAAACCAGGATTCCTAATTACAGTGCAACTTGACTATGGTTTTATATGACAAGAATACTATTTGTCACTAAGAAGAGAGACAAGACATACAAAGTAACTACCATCTTGATCTAAAGTCTGATGTTGGTGATAGAGGAATCAGAGGGTAAGGTGGGACCAAGAGTTTTCCTAGAGGCAGTTGAAACATTTTCATAGAGGAAATGGCAATTGGACTGAGTCTTGACAAATGGGCAGAGTTTACCAGGAAAGTAATGGTATCACAAAAATTGTCCAAGACATGGAAATAAAGCATGAGAGATTGTTGGTTGTCCTTTCAGGGAAGAGCTGAGTGATATTTAGTGGGTCAGAGCTGTGCACCTTTGGTTGACTTCCTATTCACTAGGCTATTTTCAATTCTTAAGGGATAAGGGACCTCACTTTTAGAAAACTAAGAGTCACACAAATGATTCATTCATAGGAATGAAAATTAATTTTTTCCCAGTAAAGATAGAATTGATTTCTATCCAGCACAATGATAACCCTAAACATTGCATTTTATCACTTTATGGGATATGGGATATTAACTAGACTTGAATATAAGCAAACTTATTTCAGTTTCCTAACTAAATACCATGTGTGTGTGTGTGTGTGTGTGTGTGCAGGCCCAGTGGTCATTATATATATATACATATATATGTATATAAAAATACAATTTATATATATATATATATAAATTTTTCTCAGGTTCATTTTATACTTGCATGACAACAATGGAAATTTTTTTTAAAAAATTGTATTTTAGCAATGAGGTATGGATATTTTCATTAAACAACTACTTTGAACATAGAACAGACTCATAAAATTGCCTGGCAACTAAGGGTTGCACATGCATTTAAAATATAGGAGAGAAGAGTAGTTTGGGGAATGCATGAAGCAGGGGAGGCAAGGGAGTCCCACTTTCTATAGACCTTGAATGCTGTGCTCAGCCACTGGAGTTATCATGTAGGTATAACCGTTAGGCTGAACTAAACACACAGGTTCAAGTCAGAAAACAGCTGTATCCTTTTTTTAATGCTTTGGCAAGTCCACTTGGTTGGAACCCCTATATCTATGGGATTCAATTAAAGAAAAATTGCAGTAACTTTTCTGGACACTCAAATAATAAATTCTAGTGAAAAGTATCAATTCAGTAATTAATATGTTCAGTCCTAGGTAATCAAAATTTCCAAACTCATTCAAGTCCTGTCCACTCTGTAGCTTGGCCCTGTTGCAAGGTTGGTGAACAAGCAGAAGGCATGGTCATTATCTCCCTGCTTTTCCTATAGGAATCTGTGCTGTTTCTCCTCTGCCACTTAACACGTGGTAAGTAATGGCTCCTGAATCTTACTTGACTGGTTCTATCCAGATTGTCAAGAGTTGGTCCTCTCTTGGCTTGCTAAGCATTTAAACCTACTCTTTTCCCGTAGGGCATATTTGAAGGTAATTTGGAGAACCCTCTATCACTGGAATTCTCTTAAAGACTTGCAGGTCCTTCAATATAATGAAGTCCATCATTCTTTGAATGACTACTACCATGATTTTTTTAACGTATGTAAAATAAATAAAGTACAAAACAAATGTTCAATAAATGTTTATTGTTATTACTGTTAAATTTTGAATTATCTTCAACATGTGATTATAGCCACAAAAGAGACATGGAGGTATGTTTGAAAATTTCAATTTCCTCTTTCATATAGTCTTAACTATCTTAACAGTGATTCTAAACATAATTTTGGAATGATAATAAGACACATATACGAATACTGTTTTGAAGGATTATAAATGTTTATGTAAAAACACTTTGCCAAATCACAATGACTTTTTGGCATAGTCATCTTGAGTTATTACACATTTTTTATTTTTTATTACCAAATTGATTGGAATTAATTTTGTTTGCTCTTTTTTCAGTTCCCAGGCACCAACCTAATTGATACTGTGTTTCTGCTTCAGTTGATTAGTTTTTCTGTTTATATGCAATTTGGGGTTTGAAGGGAAGTAATGATAAGCAGATTGAGTGTCAGTAAGTTTATCAACATATGGCTTTTCTGTCTGCATTGAATTCGAATGTAAAAATTTATTAAAACTCACCTGTGAAACCTACAAAGAAATAGTTCTGAAAAATATCTAATGAGATGGCAACAGAAATTCTCTAAATGCAACTTCAGCCATTACAGTCTTTATTAAAATATAACAAACCAGTTGACACATTTCTCCTTAATTCCTTTCTAGTCAGATGCTACCTCCAGAATCCTGAATGCAAGAAGTAAATGGTATTCTGCTTGCTTCCCTGCAAGTTGTCTTGTTTTGTTGCCTTCCCTCACTCTTTGGTTCTTGCTCCACAACCTTCTCTAATCTTTGTTTCTGTTTTCAACACTCATCCCCAAATAATACCTTGACTTCCTTGAAGCACATAGCATGTAGATATGTTCATCTTCTGTGTGGTTACTTTAGATGACTTAAAAAATCTATATCGAGGGGTGCCTGGGTGGCTCAGTCAGTTTAGCGTCTGCCTTCGGCTCAGGTCATGATCCCAGGATCCTGGTATCGAGCCTCGCATTGGGTTCCCTGCTCAGCAGGGAGCCTGCTTCTCCCTCTCCCTCTGCTGCTCCCCCTGCTTGTGTTCCCACTCTCGCTGTGTCTCTCTCTGTCAAATAAATAAATAAAATCTTTTTAAATAATCTATATTGATAATTTTTCCAAAGTTCTGGCCTCTCAGTTACTTAATCTCCCAAATTCCATTGAACTTTCTCAGCATCTCATTTCAGCAACCCACTAGTATCTTTTACCTCATTATCAAACAAAACACAAAACAAAGCAAAACCAAATCAAACTCTACCACTCTCAAGACTTGAACCCTGAATGTCCTAAGGAATTCAATTTAGAAATTATATTGCTTGCCCTTTATATTCCTTATTTCCTTTTATTTATAAAATATTATCTACTAACAGCTATTGAGGGACGCTTGAAAACACTTATTTAAACATGTTAAAGACTCCATTGTGGGCAAAGGGGTATATGGGAAATCTCTGTATTGTCCACTAAATTTTGCTGTGAACCTAAAGCTGTTCTTTAAAAAAAAAAAAAAATCTATAAAAATTAAAAAGACTCCGCTGTGCATTTATGTAGTCTAACCTTCTATGGGCTCTTTAAAAATACCTCAGCAATCCCTGTGTATACCTATATAGTCTCTTTTCAGGCCATTATAGATCTTTTCAAATTGTCTCAAGGTCCTAAACTACTTTGTCAACCAATGGCCTTAATATTAGATGTTCTATATTATGTCATTGAAAAACTTCAGACCATCTGGAAGTGGTTCCTTAAAGTTTGCTCTTCATCATCTTGTCAGGTCTCTTCACTCATTCTTCCTTCTACTGTCTAGGCTGAAGACCTAACATTTCCCTACTGCAAACTTTCTCAACTCATATACTCATTCTATTTCTCTGCACTTTGTCCTTAACCTACCTGGTTTGACTGTTTTCTAACTAATTTGGATTTTTTCTTTAACTATTTCTTTCCTTCATACCTATGAATACCCCTTTCCCCCCTATTTTAAATTAAAGACAAAAACCAAAAATACTTATGTAGGGTGCCTGGGTGGCTCAGTCCCACATCGGACTCCCTGCTCAGCGGGGAGTCTACTTCTCCTTCTGACCCTCTCTCCTCTCATGCTCTCTCTCACTCTCTCTCAAATAAATAAAATCTTAAAAAAAACCCAAAAAATACTTATGTAGATATTTCTACTCAGTGAACTTATACAAAGGATATTATCTTTATATCTCTCAACAGGAACACCTTACTGTGTTGTAATTTTCACACTTACTTTTAATATTATTTCAGAATAAATCATATATTAGTATGACTCAATATAAATCAAAATAATGGGACAAAGTGTTATTTTTTTAATAACTTCTGACTCCTGACACATCAAGTTTGGAGTGAGATACGGAGTGTAACTTCTGCAGACCTTTCATTTATTGAGTAGATTCCCTTAAGTCTTTAACACATTTTTTTTATTCTTATGTTAATCCCCATACATTACATCATTAGTTTTAGATGTAGTGTTCCATGATTCGTTGTTTGTGCATAACACCCAGTGCTCCATGCAGAACGTGCCCTCCTCAATACCCACCACCAGGCTAACCCATCCTCCCACCCCCCTCCCCTCTAGAACCCTCAGTTTGTTTTTCAGAGTCCATCGTCTCTCATGGTTCGTCTACCCCTCCGATTTCCCCTGCTTCATTCTTCCCCTCCTGCTACCTTCTTCTTCTTTTTTTTTTTCTTAACATATATTGCATTATTTGTTTCAGAGGTACAGATCTGAGATTCAACAGTCTTGCACAATTCACAGCGCTTACCAGAGCACATACCCTCCCCAGTGTCTATCACCCAGTCACCCCATCCCTCCCACCCCACCCCCCACTCCAGCAACCCTCAGTTTGTTTCCTGCGATTAAGAATTCCTCATATCAGTGAGGTCATATGATACATGTCTTTCTCTTTTTGACTTATTTCGCTCAACATAATACCCTCCAGTTCCATCCATGTCGTTGCAAATGGCAAGATCTCATTCCTTTTGATGGCTGCATAATATTCCATTGTGTATATATACCACATCTTCTTTATCCATTCATCTGTCGATGGACATCTTGGCTCTTTCCACAGTTTGGCTATTGTGGACATTGCTGCTATAAACATCGGGGTGCACGTACCCTTTCGGATCCCTACTTTTGTATCTTTGGGGTAAATACCCAGTAGTAACACATTTTTTTTAAAGATTTATTTATTTATTTGAGAGAGAGACAGAGAGAGAGAGATAGCAAGAGGGAGCATGAGCAAGGGGGAGGGACAGAGGAAGAGGGAGAAATAGGCTCTTCGCTGAGCAAGGAGCCCACCAATGCAGGGCTCAAACCCAGGACCTTGGGATCATGACCTGAGCCGAAGGCAGACGCTTAAGTAACTGAGCCACCCAGGCACCCCTCCCTTGAATCTTTAAATTAGAAAAATTAAGTTTCTAAATCTCAGTCTTAACATTGTGTAAAATTTAGCATTACTTTTATAAAGCTGGTTACACATTCTCCTGAAATTTTCTCCTGACTGTCTTTCTAGATCTTTGGATACTTTATCTTCTCTGCATCTTCAGACCCTCTTCTTTTCCTTTCCTTCTATAAACAGTCATACTCCATAAACTCCTGCCTGATCCAAGCTTCTTCTTTCCTCCCCTTCTTCCCTGTGGTGCTTTTAATAATTCTCACAATTTTAGTCTCCCTCAGAGCAAAATCATCAACATATTTGCACCTCAAACTGCCTTCTCTTCTGGAATTCTGGAATACAGAGTGAACTCAATTGGCTGGATCATCTCACACTTAACATGTTTAAGGCACACCTATCACAATCCTCCCTAATCCTGGTCCTCCTCCTGCTACCTTTGTCTCAGTTAATGGAAGAACATGATATTCTTCCAAGGCATGGGTCTTCCATTTGATTTTTCAACATCCTCTAAGTGCTCTGTCTAGCATGTCACCAAGATACTATGGGTTTTACATGAGAATAGCGATGTGGCTTTCCTCAAAAAGCTTAGAAGTTGTTTTTAGTTAAATTATAATATGGATAATCTAGAATAGGATCTAGAAAGTAATCGTAAAAGAACTGTATTTCTCACATCTTATTAGGACATCAGAGCATTTCAAGAAGACGATAATGAAAGTTGTGTTAGTGTTGGTAGGTGGTTCAGCAATGAAAGGCAGGAGAGTGATGAGACACAACAGTTTCCAGCAATCTCCATAGAAAAAGCATTGAGCTCTGAAGCTCTGTGGTGTCTCTGTGGTGAGGTTGGGTAAATTACATTATCAAGGCTCAATAACACCAGTCATCAATTCATTTTAATAACTCTATTTCTTCTGTTTTTACTTTCAACCAGCCACCTTCTGATTATAATTTGGCTTCCTATGTCATTTTACCAAACTCAGTTGAGGCAATTGTTCAGTCTAAATAATAGTTGCATTTTCATTATAAATTAAAATGCTTTTTAGGTTTTATATTACCATCCTGATGAATGTTGGTACATTTCAGAGAGATGGTCAATTTCTTTTTATTTTGCTTTCTTATGAAACATATATATGACCTATGAAATTGGATAGCTCCATGAGTTTCAGACACTGACAACACCCATATAAGCCAAATCTTGATCAATAAGCAGAAATGATCGGGGGCACCCGGGTGGCTCAGACGGTTAAGCATCTGCCTTCGGCTCAGGTCATGATCCCAGAGTCCTGGGATCGAGTCCCACATCAGGCTCCCTGCTCAGCGGGGAGCCCGATTCTCCCTCTGCCTCTCTCTCTCTCTCTGTCTCTTATGAATAAATAAATAAAATCTTAAAAAAAAAATAAGCAGAAATGATCGGTATCCCCAAAGCTCCCTAGCCCAAGCCTCTGGGATCTTTTACATCGGTGCTCGGAACAGACTTCACAGACTCCCTCCTTCCCTTCATGGCATTTTCTGAATCATAGTTTAGTTATAGGACCCCTTTGCTTGCAGACACCCACCGCTTCTAACCTATCTCATCATTGCCTAACTTCTAAGGTACTTTGAAGTCCTAACCTATTTTTCTTGCTTCAAATCCTACTACTTCCCTCTCTAAAATAAATAACTTTCCAGACATAGAGATTCATCAAGGAAGCAAAGCAATGGGGATTACATCAAGATAAAGAGGAGTTGCCACCAGACCAGTGATTCTTGACCAATATTGCACTTTGCAATTATCAGAGACATTTTCAAAAATATACGTATCTGGCACAATTTATCTGTTTGACTGTCTTCTGTCATATCTGACAACCAATCTGCCAGCAAATTATGTTAGCTCTACTTTCAAAACATATCTAGAACTCAGCCATTCCTCACAGCCTCCATGACCAACACCTCAGCAACTATCCTATCTCATGTGGGATATTGCAATCGTCTTCAGATTTGATCCCTTTCCATGTTTCAGTTTTTTAACACAGTAGTCAGAATGATCTTGTCAAAATGTATGAGTCAAAGCATACCTCTTTCTTCGTTCTAAAAATCCTCCAGTAGTTTTCTATCTCAGAGTAAAATCCAAAGTCCTTAAAATAGCTTTCTAGTCCCGCACAGTAGCCATGTCCACATGTTACTACTGAGTACTCTAGATGTGGAGTCCAAATCAAGAGGTACTGTAGGCAGAAAATACACGCCAGATCCCAAAGATGTTGTACAAAAAAGGTTTTAAATATGTCAATATTTTTATTTTATTATAGTTTAAGATGATAATACTCCTCATATACTGGATTAAATAACACATTAAAAGTAATTTTGCATGTTCTATTTTTCACTTTCTAATGTGGCTACTAAAAACGTTAACATTAGCTATGTGACTGCGGAGCCCGGGTGGCTCAGTCAGTTAAGCATCTGACTCTTGGTTTCAGCTCAGGTCATGATCTCAGGGTTGTGAGATCGCCTGTGTGGGGTTCCCTGCTCAGCAGGGAGTCTGCTTGAAGATTCTCTCCCCCAACTCACTCATGCGCTCTCTATCTCTAAAAAAAAATAAATCTTTAAAAAAAACTACTTACATGACTCACATTATATCTCTATTCGATGTTGCCACTCTAAGCAGTCTCTATATCTTCTTTTCCTGCTACTCCTTCACTATGTCTTACCATATCATCTTCCTAGCTCTTCTTTGAGCCCACCAGGCATGCTCCTGCTGCAGGGCCTTTGTATTTTCATTTTCCTTCAGTCTGGAAGTTTCTTTCCCCTAATATTTCATGATATCTTCCTCATTTCCTTGAGGCTTTTTTTTTTTTTAAGATTTTATTTATTTATTTGACAGAGAGAAACACAGCGAGAGAGGGAACACAAGCAGGGGGAGTGGGAGAGGGAGAAGCAGGCTCCCCGCTGAGCAGAGAGCCTGATGTGGGGCTCGATCCCAGGACCCTGGGATCATGACCTGAGCCGAAGGCAGACACTTAACGACTGAGCCACCCAGGTGCCCCTCTTGAGGCCTTTTTTTAAAACATTATCTTTACAGTGAAACCATTTGTGACTACTTGATCTAAAATTGAAATCCATAGAACTTCGTATCTCTTTTCTCTGCTTTATTTTTTCCATGTAGTTCTTACCTTTATGTAACACCAATTCATCTGATAGAGCAAACTGAATACTAGAGAATTTGTTTAAATCTAGCAATCCAGTTTCTGTAGGCCAAAGCACTCAACCCAAAGGTTTTGGTAATTTTTCCTCAAAGTTTATTCAAATAATAGGGGCTTTAAAACAAGGAGAAGTTCTCTCCAGGACTTTAGAGCACATGACTCAGGGCTTAGAAGTCCACATGAGTGTACCTTTCATGTTCAGGAGGTATGATCATAAATAGCAGAAGCCCAGAACTTCATCTCCTGGGAAGGACAACTGCAAGAATGTCATGGTCACACTTCTGGACTAGGAAAGGCCTGGGTTGTTATTAGCAGAGGCACTTACGATGGAGACTGAAGCTAAACACCAATCTCTTCTTACCAATGGGCACAATAATTGGTGGATTACTAAGAATGAGAAGCATTATCTGAGAGAATGGGTCTATTAAGGTTGTCAGTAATACTAGAGACCTCCACTCAGCAGTTAGGACCATCTCTTAACACCAGAATAATGATCATATAAAGAGATCTGAGGAGACCATTATACTAGGATGCACACTTTATTTTTTTTTAATTTTATTTATTTATTTGAGAGAGTGAGAGAGCATGAGCGGAGGGGGGGCAAAGAGAGAAGGAGAAGCAGATTCCCTGCTGAGGAGGGAGCCTGATGCAGGGCTTGAGCCCAGGACCCTGGGATCATGACCTGAGCCAAAGGCAGATGCTTAATCCACTGAGCCCCCCCAGGTGCCCCTAGGATGCACACTTTAATGACTGTCATTTTTTGGCTGTCCAGCACACTACAGGCCAATAGGCTGAGAGTCTGGCAGCCTCATGCATTCTTAGGTCACTGCATGAGCTTTGCATAATAATAGCAGGCTTACCCAATGTCTCAGAAGGGCAACAGTGTTGACTACTTTTCCGTTTCCATCCATGACTGGAAGGAATTTGCTCCTCTTAGCCGTAGCATCCAAGAGCACTTCATCTTATCAGAGAATACACTGCACTCTTCCTTTGAAAGGGTGTTATTAGATACATTGCCCCAGAGAAAGAGTTGGGAAAGAAATATCAATTATCCCTGGTCATCTTTCAAGTTTAAACTTATGTTGAAGTGTAATTTCTGTTCACTACATATAACCTCACGAACAATCAGATGTGAGCATGCTACCAGCAGGAAGAATAAAATGGGAGTCTTCCAGATCCATGCTGGCCTATTTTATTGTCACTGTTCACAATAACACTTTATTCAAAAATGAAAAATGCAGGGCACTTGTTAAATCAGGACACAGGGTGACCACATCCAATGACCATTCACTTGAGAATATACACGTATTACATAACAAAAATGCAACACACAAAAAATTTCCAAATCTAACTATATATTAATAGTCACCAACAAAGACTATGAAGCATTTTAAGATCAGATAGAATGAGCCAAATTAGTGGGGCTGCTGATGACATCATTGTTTATACCTGCTCCCTTTGGCCCCTCCTGGAGACCAAATCTGGCACAGCTGCTCCAGTACATGTCTGATGCTTCCCATATACAACATGGGCAACGTTATCCCTGCTTATTTCCCATGGTGACTTCTCCATGGCACAGAAGATTTCTATTCATCTGTAGTGCTCCACATTTTTTTTTAAAGAAAACCCTCAAAACAAAAATAAGTGTATTTCTAAAAGACCAGGACATGATGCGTCGCATATTGCTTTATAGGTTAGGGATGAGCAGAAAGATACAAGTGGGACTGGGAAGAGACAGGACATCACAAAATCAAATAGAAAGTGCCAGGGTGTTGGTAACTCTTTTAAAAACTGGGAATCGCTAGCCTGGTGAATTATGGGTAGAAGGGGAAGTGACTGGGCAGCTTACTTAAGATTTCTAAAACCCAGTTTCTACTGTGGTAAAGCATATTTACATCAAGTGTTTGTTGGAAGGAGAAAACAACATAAGTCACATAGAGCCCTGTGCCTGATCCATAGCAACCATTTCCCTCAAAGTACATTTTTATTATTGTACTTACTGTTGTTCACCCAATGGATAAGAGTTAACCCTGAGTCTTCTTTTATCATATACTTTAATGCACACATCAAACAATTAAATATTTTTCCTGACTCTTAACAATGATATTACAGTGTTATCATGAAGGAGAAATTGCTCTTCACAAAGAGGTCCTGTCTTTACAGAATCCCTGCCTGCAAGGTCTATACAATCCTGTCAAACAATATTTACACATGGGAAACAACTTAATGTCAACTCAAAGGGCTCCTCCTGCATACTTAGGATGGGTTACATGAAAGCAGTGATCATTCTTTGTGTAACAATGACAGGAAGAAGGAGAAAAAGAAAAAGAAAAAAATATCTTTCACTGACCTGACTTTATGTTAAAATAGTGCTAAACATTTTTAATTGATTTATCATATTTCACATAGGAAAGCACTATGATCCTCCCCATTTTATATATAATGAAACCGAGCTTCAAGGGATAAAGTATTTTGCCCGAAGTCACGAGCTATTGGATGAGCCCACAAGTGCACTCAGTCCTTCGGACTCCAGACTCCACTTTGCTCCTTATGGTTTTACCCGGGGACCTAGTATGATGCTTGGAACATACAGAATATCAAATAACTCTTCGTCGAAAGACTGGATTCAGTGAAAAACATAAACACAGTATAATGTATAAACTACACATGCTTTTAGGAATTCTAAGATTAGAGAAATTCTTTTATTGAAGGCTTTTCCCAACACACATTTATCAAGCATCTGCCATAAACCAGGCCTGGTAAACCTGAGAATATGAGAAAGGGTGAGAAATGATTTTTGCCTTTAACAATTTCATACTCAATAAATAGAATAAATACTTTTGATACGATGTTGTAAGTGCTGTCACAGAGGAACACTCCAAGGGCTGTGGTAAATGACTGAAGGAGAGATTTCTCTTGGCTATGTTGTGGTGGCTAGAGAATGTCTCATAAATGAAGGGTTATTCGCAGATGTTCCCCACACAGAAGAGAAATCCTAGGCAGAGAGAAGAGGGAACTTAAACACTGGGTTTGTGAAACACTTTAATTACTTGGGGGAAAAACAAAACAAAACAGCTGTGAGTGGCTGGTATGTGAGTAGGGTAGGAAAATGAGAGGTTGGGGTTAACTTGACGTGAGACTGGCCCCCTGCAGCTGTAGCCCAGAGCAAATGCTGGGCTCAGGCAAAGAACAACTGCTTGGATCAAGGGCATAAGGCATACCCATCCTAGTAGACTACATAGAAGGTAAAACAAGATTTTACCACCTCTTACTGTAATTCTAACTGCAAGCCTTGGACCAGCCCCTAATCTTTCAAGAGAAGGCACTGGTACTTCCTTTTCATATGGTGATGAGTCCCAAACCCAAGGGTCAGGATGACCTCTCCCTATCCGCAGGTCCTGTTAAGGCCCTTTGTGCTGCTTCAGAGCCACAGGCAATGAGAGGACTGTAAACTCCTTACTAGGTTTCCTCCACTAAATTTGTTCCGGGTATGGCAAATGTGCTGTTTATGCGCTCTTAAATGATCAACAGCTGATGAAGCCAGAAGGGCAGGTTGGTCATTTAGTGAATGGCATTAACTATAATACCAATGCTATAGACTGATGCCCTCCCCTGACCCCCACCTAATCCATGTGTTGAAGCCCTAGCCCCTAATTTGGCTGCATCTGGAAAAAAAGAGTCTTTAGGAGATAATTAAGGTTAAATGAGGTCATAAGGGTGGGGCCCTAATCCAATAGGACTGCAGCCATATAGGCAGAGGAAGAGAGAGGTAGGTCTTTCCGCTATGCGAAGACATAAAGAAGGCAACTCTTTGCTAGGAAGAGGAAGAGAGCTCTCACCACCCCCGGACCATGCTGGTACTCTAATCCTGGATTTCGAACCTCCAGAACTGTGAGAAAATAAATTTCTGTTGTTTCAGCTACCCAGTTATGGTTATTATGGCAGTCCGAGGAGACTAATGCAACCAAGGATTAGAAATGTAGTTTGGAACCACAGAGACAAGCATGGGATTGAAAAGTACATGTATCTAGAGTTGTAAGGCAGCAGGGACTTTCTAATGCATATCCCCATCCCTTTCTGAGGTATTTCTTCCTTTACCTAAAATAGCTATTAAGCTTCCAACAGAAGAATGTGTTTTGAAAGAAAAAAAAGAACATTTTCACTAAAGGATTGAATGGATTATATCTTCTACAGCTATTCCACAAGTAAAAGGGATATAAAAATTAAAGTCAATGATACACAAAAAGGAAAGACTCTGATCTTGAAACTTCAATCATTAGCCAGAGACTATTGTTGGGAAGAGGAATTTCAAATTCCTGAAAATACTCAGAATACATAGTATTAAAACAAAAAATAAGCAACTGCACTCATATATCCCTCTATCTTGTTTAGAAAGCCTGAATGGAGGATGTGGGTCTTGAGAGAAAGAACCTTCTGTTTAGTGGAAAAGGAACTCTTGCTTTTTGCTTAAGGATCACTAGTTCCTTTTGCAAAAATCCCTTCTCCCAAGGAACAGTTGTCCTTCAAACAGTTGTCCCTTTTTTATCCCTAACTCTGACACTTTCTCCCTAAGTTTTACCCATCTTAAAGTAACTATGATGCAATAAATCAACCTATTCCCCAGATCTTACTACTCTCTCTACTGCCATTGTCAGCAAGTGAATTCATTTTCGGTTTTCTATCTTCACTTGCTATCTTCCTAATAATGCCTGCACACACTGTTATCTGATTTCAGCCCTGAAAAATCCACTATCTCCACTTCAAGCCGCTCCTGACCTACTGGGTACCAAATCCAGAAGACATTGCATTACCTGCCCAATATGCAAATTTTAAACTTTAAAGCATTTCATCCTTTCTGATAATATTTTCTACCTAGACTTCTTGCCTTTCCATGTTTTGCTTCACTCTGTTCCTGGGAAATTTGTCTACCACAGAGATTTTTCTGTGGTATTCTCTTCTCACTCCACGCATAACTGGGTGGACACGGCTTACTCTCATGACATCAGCTACAAAGTTAACAAGTTCCACACTTACATGTCTGGTGAACAGCTCTCTTTGGAGCTTTAACCGTGCATATCCAAGGGTTTACTGGCCATGTAAGAATTTAATTTACCCTTGGAAAGGTTTAGTTTCTTTAAATTCCTTTACTTGTAACATGGAGTAATAATAGTAATAACCTCACAGAGGTTTTTTGTGAGGGGAAATGAGATAAAGATGGAGTTGTGCCTGTTAGTCTACATTATTAATTTTATTTCAGCACCCATAGTTTACTTTGACTCATTTTTTCTTTTTCTTTTCTTTTCTTTTTTTTTTTACCACCCTACCCAAAGAAACTTTTGGTTCTTTAAGTCCCTGTCTCTGTGAGGAGTGGTATCATCTACACAGTTTTTCAAGGCAATGGCTGGGGAATCATTCTGAATTCTCCACTCTCCATTACCTTCCCCATCTTGTTGGCCACCAGTCTAGATGACATTTCTGGGACCCATCCTGTCTGTGCTTTCATAGTCATTCCCTTAATTCAATCACTCATCATTTCTCTGGGGAAGAAATGCATTTTAGTTACTTCTAAACTAAATTAAGTCTTTAGTCTTAATTTGTTTGAATCTGTTCTCCACATCGCCTCCAGAATTCTCTTTCCGAAATACAACTGTGTTTATTTTCTTTCTTCTTTTTAAATGTTTCTTTAATTCATTCTAATGTTCTGATTATAGTCCAGGCTTGGTAAATCACACAAGACCCTCCAGAACCCTAAATCTAGTCGACATTTCTTACCTTTTCTCCTATAAAATACCAATTCTTATTCCTTTTCATACAAATTATTCCTCTTTCTAAAATGGCCATCAACTATTCTCTGCCTGCTAAATACTATTTTCCTTCCATGTCCCTTTGACAATCTGAGCTGGGAACATCACCTATATGTTCCCATTACACACTGTTTTCACATCTATTATAACACTGATCACTTTGTGATGTCCTGGAGATTAACAGTGGTGAAATGATATGAAAAATAGTACAGAATTCACGTGGCCAGACTGTATTTCAGGGACAGTGGGGAAACTACCTTTATAGGTGGGGAAGGCTGGTGATATTGGAGAGTTGTTGTGTCTTTGGTTACATGGCTGGGTCGGTCTGTGGGTTCTGTAGAATCTGGGACAGATCCTCGGTTTTTTAATATTGATAAAATTCCTTCCAGATAGATTGAGTCCCTAGCTACTCAGAACATCATACATCAGGCAGAGAATATTAAAGGAGATTTATATATAATTCTTTCTTTTCTTTTCTTTTGACAAGGGAAAAATATGTTAAAGTGACTGTCATTATTTACAATATGGCATCTGGAACAAGAATACTTAATTTTTTAATTTAAAATATCCCTTGGAAATATATAATGGCCTCTTGAAAGTTTTTGAATAATTCATGGTGGTAGACATCAAAATTGTTTGCAAGAATATTAATTTATCCCCTTCTTTTTCTAGTTTTCTCTCAACTGGATAATATAAAGCATTTAACATACGTTGGCTTATTGTGAAATAGATTTTTGCTTTAAAATTAAAATGTTGTGATATTTGGTACTAATTGAGATTTTTGGCAGTCTCTAAGACAGGCTTAAATTTTAAAAATCACTGCAGAACTTTATCAGAGGTCCTTTTATATAATTGACGTTGAGAACATGGAGACTGGATTCCTTTTCCTTTTCACCTAATGTTATCTCCTTATAGGACAAGAACTAAGGTAATCAAGGGCTTTAAACCACTGATAGTACATTGCTCTTATTTATTTTCCCATAAGGATGCAAGGACAACTTTCTTCCTTGAGCGGTATAGTCGTCTATAGTTGGCCTGCTCCAGGAAGTCCTCATATGGCAATAAGTTAAAACAAAACAAAAAGAATACGCAGGATCTGTGAGTCAGGCACACAAAGAGAAGGGGGCATTATCCCTGCGCCAGCCTGACAAGAATTTCAAGAACCAGATCTTGGAAAGCAGGCTTTGTGATATGGTTTCCTGAGTAGAAAAATATGAGTTGATGCTCTGTGCTGATGTGGCTCTGAATACAAAAGTCAGAGAGCTCACCATTCTGTGAGCCTCTGTTCCCGAGGACTTCTCTCTCCATACAGATGTTTGAGAGCTCTGAACTTGAGGACATGATTAAGAGGAATACAAGGAGGCAATGGAAGGCTGTGTCCACCCCTGTGCTTTTTTATCCAGTGTAGATGTTTTCTAAAACACGTTAGTTGCTCTGGAAGGTAAACCATAGTAAATGCAACCTTGAACTGAGCCCATCTTTTGAACTGGGACCAGATTTTGTGATCTGTCAATCAAGAGTAACCAAATCCACAGTGTTTGGAGCACTCAATTTAAAGAATCTTAGCTATAAAATCTATCATTTTCAGACCTTTTTCTACTTTACAACACCCAACCTCAGAGGAAACATGATCCTGGGAGCTTCTCACATATGTTTCTTAGTCATGTTCATTATACATATGTAGAAAAAGAGAAAATTAGTTTCAAACAGCATTTTCCATAAAAGAAAAACATTGAAAAATGGTTATTTGAGACAAAAATCTTGGAGCAAAATATCATAAAGCACCCCCCCCAAAAAAATCAGGCTATAATTAGATTTCTTTGGAAACTAGAAACAATCTCAATAATTTTGATTTAGAATAATGGCTAAGTATCCTTTCCCTGATGCTTTTAGAGAATATTTCTTAAAGATATGTGACCCCCTCCCACTTTCCAAAAGAAAGAACAAATACATATTTTGAAGATTAAGGTTCTGGATCAACGACATTTATGAGTATTTTTCTATTTGCTCAAATGTTTTTAATTGGAAAGTAGTAATTAGCTCAGGGGCACTCACAGTAAATGCTCGTTACTAAGTCTCTTAATGTTCTTGGTATGACCACCCTCTCTGGTAGTTTCCTGGGGAGAAATTACTATAATTTATTTTTGTACATTGTCCAGTGTGTGTGTGTGTGTGTGTGTGCGTGTGTGTGTCTAAATAGTGGAGATTGTGTCTATGGGTGGTTTTCTCTTAGAAAAGTCAACTCTCAACCCAATTAACCTGTCTGAGAAAATGGGTATGGTCAGTTCAGCTCTGTGTGAACCAGCTGTTAGTGTTACTGCACATTTGGGAGAGAGAATTTCCAGCTCCCTCTAAGCATTGTTCTGGCCTGAAACAATTTATTGCAAGAAACCTGATCGTTCCATTTCTTTTTATTGAATAAATACAGGATGGGTTTAGACTCCCATGAGGAGAAAGGGAGTGGGCTTATGATGCATATTATTTCTAAATTAAATATTATGTTAGCTTTTGTTTCTACTCAGGCAGAAATCTTAACCTCATAATCAAAATGCCACTGTAATGCAAAGCCGGGGAAATATATATTTATCTTTGTCCATCATATCAAATGCCCATGCAAGCATTGCAGGGCTGAGAGTGTGGGTGAGAAGCCAGATGAAGAAGAATGGAGGAGAAACAGAGCAGCAGGATATAGAGTGGACAAAGCAGGAGGCAAGATGATGGTCAAGATACTTAAAATTTTTCTGGCTCAAAAACTCATTTTCACTTTGCTGGCATTAGTTTCTTCACCTGTACAATCAGATTCATTTCAAAGCTCATTCCAGATTTAATCATTTTAAGAAGTCCTTTATATTCATATGTACTTCTAATCAGTTTTTTTATTTGTAATCAAATGGTTTATATAATGGTATCCATTTCAGGAGCTCTTAGTAAATCAGTACAAATTAAGAGATTTATTCAATAAGCATTTATTGAAGGCTTACTATGTGCTAAATGGTACAAAAGACACAAGATGTGGTCAAAGAATCATGCCCTCCCTGTCCATAAAACCTACTCAGAAGAGCCAAAGAGACATGGTTATCACTGTGAAAAGTAACATCTTGGAGACTTACAAATAGTGCTAAGAAGAAAAGATGAGACTGGGGTGAGGACACATAGGTACACAAAGAAAATGACATTCAAGTTGGGTGCTGAAGGAGAAGAAAAGAAGGACAATTCAGGATATTAGAAGGATATTGAAGTAGCGTGAACAAACATGAGACTAGTTCATGTATTGCCGAGAAATCACAAAATCTCTTTGTTACTTTCATTTTCATTTGAAAAGTGGTCTTTTCTTGCCTCCCACATGCTAGGTAGTGTAGTTAGCCTTGCAGAATGAAAAACATGGGAAGTATAGGCAACTGAACTCTGAGAGCCATAGTCTTCTGGGAGAGGAAGAAACAGATCATTCCAGTCAAAGGTGTCAAATATTATAATAGAGAGGAGTATGGGGTGTTATAAGGGCACAAATATGATGGAACATCTTACCCAAATCTAGGGGAAGCAACACTTGAGCTTTGCCATATAAGGTGGGTAAAAGTCTGTCAAAGGTGGAGCCTTTATCTCCGGAAAAGGAGATCAGAAAGAGCTAAGAAACAGAGGTTAGAAGAGGACTACTAGGAATTCATTATTGTTGGATCATAAAGTTAAATAGAGAATATGGGATAGGAGACTGAAGAGGGAAGGGGCAGGTTATAGAAGCTTCATATTCAATAATACCATATTTGGCCTTGACTCTGTAGGTGACAATGAAGCTACTGGGAGCTTTTAAACTGAAGAATGACTTAGATATTTATTTTAGGACTGTGGAGGATGAAAATGAGGGACAGAGACCCAAGCTCAAAGATCAGTTAGGAGGCTACTGTAATCATCCCTGCAAGAGGTTAAGGAAGGCTGGAAATACAAAGTGAAGGTAGAGTGAGAGAAGGGGGGATTAACTAGAATAAATTTCTAAGAGTAAAATCTGAAGAATTTTTCTCCCATTAATTGTGGCATTGTGAGAAAAAGAATCAACCCCCACCCCCAGGCCCTGTCAACAGCTCTCTCTTTCCAAGCTTAGAAACAAATGTCTTGGTGATTTCATCAAGGCTCGTATCTCATATCTTTAAATACTCCCAATTTAGTGCTATCCAACAGAACTTTCTGAGATGACAGAAATGTTCTATATTTGGGTTGTCTAATATGATAAGCCACTGGGCCCATGTGCCACTAGCTACATTGAGCACTTGAAATGCCTAGTGGGACTCATTACATTTTTTACCTTTTTTCTTAAATTAATGTAAATTTAAATAGCCACATGTGCTGGTGACTCATATTGGGCAGCAAAAATGACAACCCCTAAATTTCTGTCTTCAACTTGGATCTTTCCTCTTCACAAAAGACTGTATCCAACTTTCTACTCAATATCCCCACTTAGATTTCTAGTGGGCATTAAATGTAGCGGTTTACAATCTAACTTCTGGACTTTTCCCTCGACCTGCTTCTAATGTCTTACCCATCTCAATAAATGGCAACTTATTTGAGTCCTCCTTGAGTTCTTTCTTCTTTCTCTAATACATTACATCTTATCTGTAAGTGAATCAAATAAAAATTTGTCCAGAATCTAACTGATTCTTCCTACCTGCACAACTAACTGCCACTAAGTCCACAATAATGTTGCCTCTTGTGAGGATTATTGCAGTAGCCTCCTGACTGGCCTCCCTGCTTTGATCTTTGTGCTTTGTGGAAATCTAGGTCCTACTGCATTATTCTTATTCTCAAAATTCTTGCTCTGAGTTAAACCTAAGTCCTTACAATGTTCTATACAATCTACCCTACGTTTCCAGTATCACTTCATCTTCTACTCTCCCTCATTCTCACTCTGCCCTGGTTACACTGCATCTCCTTATTGTTCCTGGAATATTCCAGACATACTCCCACTGCAGAACTTTGCATTTATACTTTCCTCTGCCTGGAATGCTCCTCCATTGGACATCTGCATGGCTTGCTTCTTTATCTTCCACATGGCCTCGTTCAAACACGGCTTGGCAGTACGGTGTTCCCTGACAACCTTATTTTTTTTTTTTTTTTTTTTTTTAAAGATTTTATTTATTTATTTGACACAGAGAGAATGAGATACAGAGAGCATGAGAGGGAGGAGGGTCAGAGGGAGAAGCAGACTCCCCGCCGAGCAGGGAGCCCGATGCGGGACTCGATCCAGGGACTCCAGGATCATGACCTGAGCCGAAGGCAGTCGCCTAACCAACTGAGCCACCCAGGCGCCCCCCTGACAACCTTATTTAAAATTCTGTTCTGCCAAACTGACATTCTTAATTCACCTCCTATCCACTTCCCCAACTTACTGTTCTCCATAGTACTTAGAAGCATCTGGCCCAGCAAATCTTTTATTTATTTTGTTTATTAACTGTGCTCGCCCTAGCTACACTGTAAGTCTCCTGCAGGTGGGTTCTTTAATCTGTTTTGTTCATAATCACATTCCCAGCACTTAGAACATTGCCTGAAACATGATAGGTGCTCAATAAATGTATCAGTTACATGACTAAGTGATTTTTAGATTTCTGATTCATGTTGAGTGGTCGTATCACTAGAACAGATACGATAGAAAAAACAAGTATGGCGTATGGTAGGTGTTCTAAATATTTGTTGAATGAGATTTTTAAATGAATTAATAGAAGTAGCATGTTAAATTTAATCTTGTGTGGCAAAAACATAGATAAATGGGGTGGAGATCATTCAGAGGATGGTCGGTTTAGTGAGCAAAAGATAAGGTTGTGATATCAACAAGGTTGAATTTTATTCTTTAGAAAGGGGAACCACTGGAGATGATTTTAAGTTGTGGAATGATACTTGTGGATTCTGGCAAAGCAATAAACTGTGTTTGTATTACCTCTTTTGACATTCAAACTAATCTCCCCCATCACCGGCCTAGTTCAGGTCATCATCCTTTCTTACCCAGTAGTAATCTCCCAAATGATCGCTGCGTCTCCAATTCTTACTCCCCAAATCCATCCTTCATCTTGCCACATATTGATTTTGTAAAATATATATTGGTTTCTATACTGTTGACTTTCTGTCCCACTGACATTCCTTATGTTTATATATATACCTGCAGCCTGTTGGCTCTGTTTCTTCAGTGGTAACTAACAGGATATACTGAGGAAGGTTGTTATTATGGGATCAGGGCTAGAGCCTGGGCTAGAGTCAGGGACTTCTCTGTACTTATCAAGATATATTAAAAATAGGCATTTATCTGTAAAGTTCACTCTCTCCAAAAATATGCTACCCTGATTTGCTATTCCCTAAAAGTTCTTCAAGTGTAGGCACTTGTCAAAAGTCACCCATATTCTCTAATGATTTCACTTCATGATGACAAATCCTTGGCATTTCGTAGCTGGGCTTTGGGGGATAGGTACAGGGTGTACCATTAGTGCGTGCATAATGGGTACCTTCAACAGCTCCAGCGTCAAGGTGTCTCTGACACAGCCCTGTAATTAATGGGAATGCACTTTCTGCGGTGTATGTCAGTAATCTGGCAATGACAGAAACATATGCCTTGTTTGATGAACGTGAAAGTGAGAGGAGGTGGGAGAAAACTTGCTAGAAGCCTTATCCCAGTTGACAGTCTAGCCTGGGTAACGTTAACGAGGCTTTAAGTATGTTGATATAAATCAAGATATAGCCAGAAGCAAGGCCAAGGCTGCTTGAAGAAACTGAAATCGGCTGTTAGTATCTCTGGAGCCGATGAAGCAACGATGTTGCTTTCAGGTAGAAAAAATTACCAACCCTCTCAGTCAGTCAACGAAAGGGAGAAAAATCCAACATCTGCTTTCAGAACCTAACACCATACCCACAGCCAGGGAAATGGACGAGTGAAAGCACCAGTCGCCTAAGTCAGAAACCCAGAGTCCCCCTCATTCTCTCACTCCCAATATACAGTCGTTCTTGAGTTCTATAGTTCTTACTCCTAAATATTTCTCAAGTCTGACCCTGCTTTTCTATCCCTCCTCCAACTACATACACTTGGCATGCATTAAACAGTCTGCTAACTGTTCATCTTGTTTTCAGTATTTCCCTCCATTGAATCCAGCCACTAACAAGCTATCAGAGAGAGACTTGCATTAAAAAATTACTCAGGGGTGGGTGCCTGGGTGGCTCAGTCGGTTAAGCGACTGCCTTCGGCTCAGGTCATGATCCTGGAGTCCCGGGATCGAGTCCCGCATCGGGCTCCCTGCTCGGCGGGGAGCCTCCTTCTCCCTCTGACCCTCCCGACCCTCCCCCCTCTCATGCTCTCTCTCTCTCAGTCTCTCTCAAATAAATAAATAAAATCTTTAAAAAAAAAAATTACTCAGGGGTGACTCATGGACTTCAGCATAAGATTAATGGCTAAGTTTAATATGTGTTTATGTGCGAGGCACTATTCTGTGCTTTGTGTATACTATTTTATTGAAATAAGTCTATGAGATAGAATTATGATCACTAATGACAGATAAGGAAACTGAGTCACAGCAGTTAGGTAAATTATCCATAGCTCAAACCTCCTACAAAGAGGTACTTGGAATTGACTTCAAGTAGTTTATCTCCAGATATCTTTCATCATGTGACAATCCTTCTTAGGATAGCAGACAGACTTCTCATGATCAGGCTTCTATCTACCTCCCTCTTCTATTAACTCTCTATGCACCACTATACCCACCCAGTCACATCGCTTAGAATTCCTGCCGCAGGCAATGCATGCTCTAATTTTGTCTTGCTTTCCTTCCTTTCTTTCTTTCTCCTTTTTTTTTTGGTAGATTGTGATATTGGCCTAGGCTCTTGTTTTCCCTTCCCCCTTTCTACCTGGTTTATAGCTCAGTGTTACTTCTTGGAGGAAGCCTTCACGTTCACCTCTCCCTAAGACTGAATTTATAGTAAAGTGCCACTTTACTTACAGTCCTGGATGCCCTGAATCAGCATTAATTGGATAACTGCTTGAAAAAAAGAAAAGTATATTTCTGAGCTTGTCCTAGATTCACTGGAGAAGGAGCCTCTAGAATCCTCATGTTTAGCAAACTCTCCGGGGTAATGCTTAGTCACTGGGGTGTTTGAGAGCCATTGGTACAGTGATTAGGCAGGTATGAGTCCAAATCTCAGCTTGGTCACTCACTGTGGGTTGGTGACACTGTCTAAACCTAGTTTCCTTTAGCTTTGAAACATAACTACAAAAAGTAGAGTTTAAAAAAAAAAAGGCATAATGCACGTAACGTGCTTTGCAAGATGCGGTACATAACAAAAACTCTAACGCTAGCTGTTATTACTCTTGTCCTTCTTAGTTTATACAGCACTAATACTGCTGTTATAGAATCCCTTGCACTTGTATGCAGTCCTGGGTCACCTGTTTATCTCCCATATTGGACTGCAAAAAAGAGAAAAGTGAGTCTCCTTCAGCTTGTACTCCCAAATACCTGGTATACTTTTCTACTCACTCCAAGTATTTAATGTGTTAGTTGAATGTGTGATTAAATGACTTTTAAATGTCCTATTTCTGTTTTCAAAAAAAAAAACTTCCTAATAAAAATTTAAAATAGGGCCATAGGACAGAAGGACCCCAATTCCCTATAAACTAATAAGCCATTCAGTTTAAAACATGTTATCTTGAACTTTATTTAATAGCAGCTTTGATATAAGATATAGTCACTGATGAAAAATTGGAACTTCACAAAAATATTTTTTCATTTAACATATATTTAAGAAAAGCCTACTAGGTGCTGAGTAATCTCAGACACTGGAGATAACAGCAGTTTCAAAATCAGGCAAAAAAAAAAAATTCCTTTTCTCATGAGGCTTACAAGCTAATGAGTGTGTTGGGAGGGCCAGGGGCCAGGCAGTAACTATACAGATACATAGATACATAAAATGCCCAGTTTATTAGTTTTCTATTGCTGAGTAACAAACTACCACAAAACTAACAGTTCCCGACATACAGTTATTATCCCACAGTGTCCATGGGCAGGAGTCCCAGCCCAGCTGAGCTAGGTCCTCTGCAGGGTTACAGTGAAGGTGTTGGCTGTCCTGAGGTCCTTTTTGGAGCTTGGGGTTCTTTTCTAGGATCATGTGGTTGTTGGCAGAAATTAGCTGCTTAAATCTATAGGACTGAAGTCCCTATCTTCTTACTGGCTGTCCCCAGGGGCCATTCTCAGCTTCTGGAGGTCCCTGCAGTTCCTCATATATGGCCTTTCAGAATCTGGTGGCTTCCCTCTTCAAGGACATCAGGAAAATTTCTTGCTTCAATTTGCTAAGAAGGAGTCTTATGTAATATAACCTAATCAAGGGACTGACATCCCTATACTTTTGCCATCTTTTTATCTAGAAGCAACTCATAGGT
>NC_058406.1:87827848-87877762 GCF_002201575.2 Neomonachus schauinslandi | reverse complement strand
TTTAAAGATTTTATTTATTTGACAGAGAGAGACACAGCGAGAGAGGGAACACAAGCAGGGGGAGCAGGAGAGGGAGAAGCAGGCTTCCCGCCAAGCAGGGAGCCCGATGCGGGGCTCGATCCCAGGACCCTGGGATCACGACCTGAGCCGAAGGCAGACGCCCAACGACTGAGCCACCCAGGCGCCCCAGAAATAGATTCTTAACTACAGAGAACAAACTGATGGTTACCAGAGGGGAGGTGGCTGGGGGGATGGGTGAAATAGGCAATGGGGATCAGGGAGTCCACTTGTGATGAGCACAGCGTGACATATGGAAGTGCTGAATCACTATATTGTACACCTGAAATTAATATTACAGTGTAAGTTAACTAACTGGAATTTAAATAAAAACTAAAAAAAGAATTAACTATAAAATTACCAAATAATCCAGCTAATCTACTGCTTGCTACTTACACAATAGGAATGAATGCTTATGTCTACACAAACTTATATATGAGTATTCATAGCATATTTACTAAGAGTAGCCAAACATGCAAAATAATTCAAATATCCATCAACAGCAAAATAAACAAATATGACATATCCATATAATGCAGTATTACCCAGCAACAAAACAATGAACTATTAAAAAACAGCATGAATAAATCTCACGATAACTATACCGAATGAAAGAAGAAATAAAAAGTACATTTTTTATGACTATATTTATTCAAATTCTAGAAAATGCAAACTAATCTATACTGACATAAAACAGGTGAGTTGTTGCCTGAGGGTAGGACGGAGGAGTTTGGGAGAAGGGTTACCAAGGAATATGGGGAAACTTTTAGGGGTAATGGATATGTTTATTACTTGGTTTCAAGGATGTCTGTGCACATTCAAACATATCACATTTTTTTACTTTAAAATTATGAGTTTATTATATGTCAATTATAACATAATAAAACTGTCAAAAGCAAAATTAAACTAACAAAGAATATATAGGACTTAAATGTTTTCCCTTTCATAAATATTAGCAAGTCAAAGAATAAACTGTTAAGTTTTTAAATATATGTAAAACCGTAGTGAGACTATCATAGATGTATTATAGACATGAAGAGTCAGATGCAGTAAACTCCACCTCCAATTCAGTGAATTAATTACAAATATTATACACTTTCATTATTAGTCATTCAATTATTATTTCAATTTTATTTTGCCAAGTAGTTTAATATTAGTGATATATTTTTTCTTAATTATTTCTGCTTCCTCGTTCTATGCAGTGATAATATTTTCCCAGTCGTCTGCTATATAACTCTAAATTTTATTCACCCAGTATTTCATGTACATGGAGAATGATAGAAGCAGTAATATTTTGGCTCCCTCTTTCCATGAATCTGCTCCTCAGTGTCTTGTCCCTTCTCTTCTCCCCAGCTCTCCCCATACACACACAAACAAAAATAGGGTGGAGAGATTTCTAATCAGATTGGTCACATCTGAGGATATACTTGTATTTTTTGTTATTATTATTGGGTATGGCTACTGATCCTTAATGCTCAAAACAGACTTGAACTGCAGTTATATTCCTGGCTCTGCTAAGTAGACAGTAAACTCTACCAGTGACAAGAATATAATTACTCATCTTTGGAACTCTTTTGCTTAGTATAGGACCTGCCACAGAGTAGGCATTTTAAAATATTTACTAAATGAGTGAAAAGAATTTTAGCATTCAGACTGGAGAGATTATGACAGAACTGATATTTCCACATTGTTATTGCCATAAAGTAGTAGGAGAGTCGTCATGGAATATACAATACATGCAGGTAAGTAAGCATGGTAAATATGTTCTAAGCACGGTAAACGTGCTCATCTTTATGTGCTTTTTAAAGATTGCTGTTTAAGGATTTTTGCAGAAGGAAACTATTTACTGGGCACCTCCATTGAGTACATTGCAAGAGATTTTACACACATTGTTGCAGATCCTTGAGCTGGCTGTACAAAGTAGGTAATATTTATGTCTTATCTTCCAGGAAAATGAATCCTGGGGAGGTAGAATGAGTGGATCGAAGAGGATATTTTGAGTATGTGTTCTTTCCAATTATTTTGTATTTAAATTAAAGTAAAAAATGATAAAGTAATATCATGTACATTTACTAAATGACCAGGTAATTTGGAGACTGAGATATTTTTCAGTGCCACATCCATTGGAAAATTTAGTGTGTGTGTGTGTATGCGTGTGTGTGTGTGTGTTTGTATGTGTGTGTTTATATATAATTACATCCTGGTTGCAGCCCAGCATTTATGGGACCAAAATAATTACCCTCTGAAATTTTCTTTCTTTAATGGTCTACTCTTTCTTATCAAGTATTTGTTCCTATTTCTTAGAACTTAAATTCCATACTTCAATGGAAAGTACTACAGGCATTGCCTTATGCTCTCTGGGAAACATCCTTATGCAAGTACAATATTTCCCAAATATTGTAAGGTGGCTTGAGCAAGCCTTCCTAACTCCCTGGCTGAGGCATCTTGCTAAAACTCTATTAATCTGGGCCACTTGCCCTCTTGTAGCTCCTCAAATTTGACATTGCAGTTCCACATCTAGAGCATTTTCTCCTGGGCATTAACTGGCATGATAATATGTTTAAATACTAAAGAACTTTAATGTATAGAATTTTTGAATCATTATATTTTACACCTGAAACTAATATGTATATTAGTATACATACATACATACATATAACTGTATGTTATACTTGAACAAAAAATAAGAAATTAAAAATAAACAAATAACAAAATAAAGGACTAAATAATCTTAAATGAGCATGATATTCTTCTCAAGTAACCACAATCGACTTTGAGGTAAGCACACTGTATCTTTCTTTAAATCTATGCATAGAATATACAGTTTTATAAAAATACATTTTTCAACTGATCAGTCTTATGCACATTGAAGATGTATAGGAATGAAATTTCAGATGGTGAATTGCATTAATGTGACTCAGAATTGCAAATAATAAATGTCGATAAGAGCAATCTATTTTTATCAAAAGTGCCTTGAATTTAAAATTTGCTATAATAGAATTATTATTCCATTAAATATCCATATAATTTGATTTGAAATCAAAGTAAAAGCACACTGCTGACTTCTATGTATGAGTTTTATATAAATAGGAACTTTATCCTGCAGTTTAGCAGCTAAAGACATATAGTAAATTGAATTGATTTATAGTTGAGTTTCAGATACGCTTCTCTTGTTTCATGCAATGATCAAATAGGGGACATATTATAGGAGTTAAGAGCTAAGCTGTTAAAGAAGACGAGCTGGATTTGTAGCCATCTGAGAGCCCACAGTAATGTTGCATACTTTCTTGCATTTAATCAGACTGTGTGGCTCTGCCATATCGGCCTCGGGTCTCTTAGGAACTGATCTCTAATAAGTATTTTATTTTATTAATACTAAGAATTGTGGCCATACACCAAACTGAACAAACAAATGTTATATGATTTCCAATACAATGCTTTATATTTATGTAAAAGCCAAGGGTAGACTTATCTAGAATATTGACCTATAAAGCTTAACTACTGAATCAGATACAGCTGAGAAAGAGAAGTTGTCTAACTAAAGTTAAATAATTTTATAGAAATATTTGCTTTAGTTTTTGTTATTTTTATAAACTCTATGTTCTGATCATAATTTTAAAATTCACACATTCTTTTTTTTTTTTTAAGATTTTATTTATTTATTTGAGAGAGAATGAGAGACAGAGAGCACGAGAGGGAGAAGCAGACTCCCCGCTGAGCAGGGAGCCCAATGTGGGACTCGATCCCGGGACTCCAGGATCATGACCTGAGCTGAAGGCAGTCGCTTAACCAACTGAGCCACCCAGGCGCCCCTAAAATTCACACATTCTAACATACACCACAATCTATTCATGCCCAATCTTGGCAATTAGTGAAGGTTTGTATTACAGTGAGATATAATGTGCCATTTCCAATAAGCTTTTATAAAATTGGAAGACCAAGTTCCAATAATGCTATTGTTATTTTTAAGAGTCATATTATAAAGATTCTTTTTCTTCTTTAGAAATTCGTAACAGTTTGGCTCTAATCTTCTCTTATTTAATATTTGAGGTCAACTAGTATAAAACCAAACCCACATAAGTTAGGGGATCCTGAAAAATTATGATTTTAGCATAAAAATATAACCAATAAAGTTAGGCAGAATTCAGTGGCTAGCCTTCATCCATAGGGAACAATGTTTGTGGGTTTGTTTTTTTTTTTAAGATTTTATTTTTAAGTAATCTCTTCACCCAACATGGGGCTTGAACTTACAACCCTGAGATCAAAAGTCGCATGCTCTACTGACTTAGCCACCCAGTCTCCCCTGTGGTGTTTTCTTGAGATTAAGTTTATGTTGAACATTTACCAAACTCTCCCATTAATGTTAGACTTTGCCAGGGATAAAAACGAAAATTACCTAGAATTTACCATTCTTTTTCCTTCCTACAAATTTTTGTGCTTTTTCAGCTATAATTGCTATTAATTAAGAAAAATCTTAATACACTTACATTCATGTCAGTGATTTTTAAAGGAATTTCCAGCTAAAAATGAATATAGGCATCTAAAAAAATGATAGTTTTGAAATTGGAAAAATTAAAAGCCAATACTGCTACTACATTCATACTCATTTATTTTTTCTTTCTTTTTTTCTGGTCATTGTGAATGCTCAAGAAAAAGGTAAACTTTATGTTTTTTTTTCATGTTGCTTATTTTTAGCATTCTACTTTTTATTAAAAACCATACACAAAATCCTAGTTCATATGCAAAAATAGTCTCTAAAAGGTAAGTGATGACATGTTTAATATTTTTAAAGGCTAGAGAGATATTTGTACACTGCTTTTGTGCTGTAGAGTGGAAAAGTCATGCCCAAGTCCAGTAAATTGTTCATACATTCTTTATCTTTGTTTTCCAGCTAACATGTTTAGGGTGTTATCAAAGGAATTACCTGAACTGGAGGAAGTAATAAGGGGATAAATGCTGATGACATGCTTTGGAAGAAAGAGGCCATCTAGAGATCATTTCTTTGTGCTTATTGTATCAAACTCCTATCTTTAATTCCTCATCAAATTTACTAATCTCTGTCTACACCATGCTACATCAGAAATCTGAAAGAAATAACGTTAGTTGGTGTCATGGTCATTTTTCTTCAACATTTCACTCTTTGTGTGTCTCTTGAGAATGTCAAGCTGAGTTTACTTGGGAGCATTTCTTAAGAGATATTACAGAGATCAATAAGGAGATTGCAAACACTGTGCTGCCAGTCTAAATATCTCAAAGTCAAGAAGAGGACATAAAGTGTATTTTCCCTCTAGACTACGAGATGTTTGAGGACAGCAACTGTGTCTCAATCCCTTTGAGCCCTCTAGCTCCTATCCTAGTATCCAGAATGTGCCAGGAGCTAATGTCTGTTAAGTTTGTTTCAAACTCTGGCTTGTGAGATGAAGTAGTGGAGCAAAGATTGAACAAGCGAATAGACCACAGTGCAAAGGCTTGAGGTCGGGCTAATAAAACCAAGAAGCTGGAATGATAGGAAGGCCCTGGCACTGGGGCAGGGCATGAGTGCCCAGAATTCTTAACTTGGAATTCAGACAGTAGCATCCCTGTTATAAGGGAATGCTGGGATGTTTCAGTGAAGAGTCTGATTCTACCTTTATCTGCCCTATAAAGACTAAGACGATTTCTCTACATTTCCCTCACCACACAGTCCCGGCGAAATGTCATAGTCAAGTCGGGCACTATAATTGATCCCATACCCAGCATCTTATCCTTTCCCTTCCCGTTGCATTTCCTAAAGAAGTTACCAGCTGGCTCCCCTCCTCCCCGCACATCTTCCAGGTTGGGCTCTGCAACAGAGTCTGTGTGTGAGCACCAGGAAGAAAAAGAGGTAAAGATGCTGTAAGATGATGTGAATTTTTCTGTGATTGGGTTGAAGCGGGTCTCCCTGTTGCTGGAGAAGGGAAATGTGATTCTGGAAAAAGAGGCAGTGGGAGACAGATAGACAGAAGTTCCTCAAGACAGGCAGCTGCCAAGAGTGACCAGCAAAAGCAGAGAAAGACAAAGGGTTTGGGACAGGGAGAAAGAAAAATAAAGAGAAGGGAAATCTGTGAGAGGAACTGAGAGAGGAAGAGAAACATCTTTGGGGACACTTTCAGAGTAATGAGTGTCCACCCTGCCATTTTTTTTAAGAGGGGGAAAGTCTGAGCTTTTTTTTTAATTTGCTTTATAGAGGTAACAATTTACATCCAATAAAAGTCACCAGTGTTAAGTGTGTAATTCTACGATATTTGACAATATATGGAAACACTGACTACCACCTCTATCAAGACATAGAATAAATAGTTAAACCAACCCAAAATGTTCCCTATACTCCTTTGCAGTCAATCTCCTAGTAATAAATTACTGATCCTAGGATATACTACACCTCTTAAATCCTTCCAGATATTGACAAACTGTTCTTCAAAGGAATTGACGATATTTATACCAACTTGAAAGTATATAAAGGTACCTGTAGTTCCATATACTTAATGACATTGATGTTAATATTTGTTAGTTTGACATTTCAATAGGAATGAAAAAGTATCCACTATACTATATATAAACCATTAGTGTCTTCTTCTCTTTGAAAGGCCTTCACATACTTCACATACTTTGCCATTGAATGTACTCTTTTTCTTATTGTCTTGTTTAAAGACATTCTAGATACTAATTGTCTGCCATTCATATGAATTGCATCTGTTTTCCTTCAGTCTTTGGCATGGATTTTCACTTTGATTCCACCCCCCCAACCTCTACCCCATATGGAATTAAGGGAACTCAGATCATCTTCCCTGGAGGTGGTGGTACCGAGTGTTAAATGACATAAAAATGTCAAGGAAAAAAAAAAAAGAAGGAAAGAAAAATGTCAAGGAAAATGCCTCCACCATTGCTGGCATTGATGCAATTCTGTTGGATTGCATCAGGCTACAATATTTCTTTTTCTTTCTTTTTTTTTTTTTTTGGTTTAAATAGGTGTACACAGAACAGAGTTCATCTCCTAGACCCATCTAATGGTGAGAAATATGATTTCCCAGGCTCACCTTGTATTTTGCTCTTAGAAACTATGATGCAGGGCGCCTGGGTGGCTCAGTTGGTTAAGTGACTGCCTTCGGCTCAGGTCATGATCCTGGGGTCCCAGGATCAAGTCCCGCATTGGGCTCCCTGCTCAGCAGGGAGTCTGCTTCTCCCTCTGACCCTCCTCCCTCTCATGCTCTCTGTCTCTCATTCTCTCTCTCAAATAAATAAATAAAATCTTTAAAAAAAAAAAAAAAGAAACTATGATGCAATGAATAACCTTGTCCACATGTTATTTCACTTGCACAGGTAGAAGAATTCATTATTTATTATCTATTTATTACCCTTTGATATACTTTACCCATTATTTTCTTAATTGTAAAAATATTTAATTTTAATGCATTCACACATAGCACTCTTTTCCTTTACATATGTTCTTTCAGGGTTTAGTTTTAAAAATGCTTTAGTCCTAAACAGCATAAGTAGTTTCTTCTATATTTTCTTGAAACATCTTTTATTTTAGATTGCATATTTAGGTCTTTAATTCAATTGTAGTGCAACTAGGTATATGGAAAAACAGAAGAATTTATTTATTTTTTTCTAATGCAAGTAAAAAATTGTCCAAGCACTGCTGACCGAATATTGACAGCACAGTGTTTCCCCATGGAACTATAGTGCTGCCTCTAATCTATACATGGATACTCTATCTGCATGGGTCTGATTTGCAGCACTTGTTTCTCTTCCATTGGCTTATTGTCAGGACCACACGGTCTTAATTACCATAGAGTTAGGATAACTCCTGATGTCTGGTAGGCTAAATCTATATCTCATTCTTCAGAATTCTTCAAGGTATTCTTGGTCTTTTGCTCTTCCAGACACACACATCTATGTTAGATTTATTATTAGGAATTTTAAACACTTCATTGCTATTGTATATGATGCCTATTTATAGTTACTTTGTAACTATAATTACTTTGTAACTATTTATAGTTACTAATGCTTTGACACTGATTTGTAGAACAAGATTTATTATTGATAATTATTGATTTTGTTTCAAGAAACCTTGCTGATGTCTATAATAGCTTGTGGTTCTATGGGACTGTCTATATGGGCTATCATTTTATATACAAATAATGGCTTCTTTTCTTTCTTTCCAAATATTGCATACTTTCTTTATTTTCTTCTTAGTGTGTCATTTATAACCTTCAGGACAAAACTGAATAAAAGTGGTGTTCCTGTCTCATTCTTGATTTTTAAAGGAAATGTTTCTCATACTTTTTTGAAAATGAATTTGCTGAGATATAGTAGATGATTTTACCCAGTTAAAGAAGATCTTGTCTCTTACTAGTTAGCTAAGAAATTTTTTAAAAATTCTAAGTTATTGTTGAATTTTGTTGTCTCTTCCATTTATCAGGATGATCCCATATATAATTTTTTTTCTTTTTTAAATTGGTACATGTGTGATGTAGCTTGATTATAAACATGCATACCCATAAAAGTCTTTCCATTTATACATACATACTTGCATATATATGTGTGTATATACACACACATACATTTCTACATTTGGTTTTCTAAAATTTTGTTTATAATTTTTGCATCCATATTTACAGGTGATATTGGCCTCTTTTTTCTCATACCTATGTATAGTACTGATATCAAAGTTTCACTATCCACATAAAAGTGATTTGGAGACTTATTCTCAGAATGAGTTTATATAAGACAGAATTTATATGTTTTAATTAATACTGGTGACATATTGCCTGTAATATAGTAAGGATAAAACAAACGTATGAATCCTATAGCATAAACCCCCAAACTCAGCAGCCTTCACCTTTTAACCAGGAAACCTACTCCTAATGTTACCAGCAGACTAGAGGGATTATCCCATCTGTTTCCCGTGAAGCTCCTTTTATCATTTTCATGCTGAGATTTTATGTATTTCTGGACTCTTCTGACTGTTTTGGAGTTAATTTCTACTCCCAGGTTACATAACTGATAATAACCAACAATATTTCTGAGTGCTTACTCCAAGAATACATAAGTCAATTTTAATGGATCCACTTAATTCATGTACCAAGCTTGTGGTAAGTACTTTATAAATATTATTTCATTTAAATCTGAAGGAAAAAAAAACTTTGAGGACAAAGAAACTGGGGCACAGAGGGGTGAAGTAACTTCCTAAGGTACTTAGCTCATAAGTCAGAGACAGGATTCAAGACTAGGCATTATGCATCCTAAACCCCTGCCTTTACCCATAGATGATGTTGCTGCCCCCCTCAGTTTTCCAGGCATTCCCTTACTCTAGTACTTCCTAAAATAAAAATTTTGAAACCTAATACATGTCAGATGAGAGACCATTATGTTTTCTAAATATTCATAGTACATATATTGATGAAGAACAAGGCAGTGTATGTTTATAGGTGTTTGAATTTCGGTGAAACTAGAAATGAAAATTTTGCCTTGTGTAAAACCAGAGCACTTAATTGAATGCAGAAAACTAATTGTATTTAGAACATTCCGAGCTGAGAGACACTGGGAAGTATACTGAAGAAATGAAGAATCAGGTACTTTATATAGAATGCATTTGCACATGCTTGTGATTTTATGAATTCTTATTACTTTAAATGGCAGAGTTTTGAGGCCTCTGAAGTTGGTTATTATTAGTTTCACATCTAAATAAACATTGGGAAGAAGAACCCATGTAGGGTACTCCCAATTTAGTGTGGCCTAGTTCAGTAGCATCCCCAGAGTCAACTCACTAGATACCAAATGGGTTAAAGAAACATTCTGTATAGCAGATCCTTTTGGTGCCATGTCAGATCCTCCTAGCATTCCCATCCAGGTCAGGCCCCCAGTGTCTCCTGTCAGCCCCTGAGACTCTAGGATTGAAGACTTCTACTCAGTTTATATACAGGCTAGGCTAGAAATGCTGAGGTGTTTACCCTGTAAGGAGTCCAGTTATGAATGTAAGTCAGAGCTCAAATGCCCCCAGCTTCCTTGCCCCTTTACATGGGGGTTAGGGCAACGCTGAGTCATTTTCTACCTGCCAAAGTCCTCAAAGAACACTAGTCACAGTTTTCCACATTGCTACCCTGTTCAATATCACACCATTTTTTTTTAGGAGTGGGGGGAGGTTATAACTTTTTTGTCTCTTTTTCCAGCTCCCCATTTTATGTTTCTTGAAATCACCTCCCAAGTAATCTATGTCCTCTCATTACTAGTATATCCCCCCATAATTATTTTTTATCTATAATGTTCAAATTACCACCCTAAGCACCAGGCTGGCTACATAATTTCTGGGGCCCATTGCAAAATGAAAATATAGAGCCCCTTGTTCAAAAAACAAGAAAAAAAGTACCCCTAAAGGTCCTAAATGTAAAACTTCTTCTGCTATTTCTCTTTTAATCTGTGAAGGTGTTTTTTTAATCTACTGTTTAATTTTGCAGAATGCAGATACCCAGTGCTACCAGAGAGCCTCTCACTGTGACTCTGCATGTTCACTCACAGTCCACTGATTGCTGGATTCCTCTTCTCACCAGTCACTGATATGCTGTACCCTGGCCAGGGGCAAAGAAGTTAAGCTCCCTTCCCCAAGGCATGGCTGCCCCAAATCATAGGGGAGGAAATTACCAAGGAATTATAACCTCTGCAACAGGACGCATGGGGTACCTGGATTGGGGGTGAGCTAGAGCCTCACTCCCACCAAGTTACCCACCAAATATGCCATGGTATTGTAAGCCCTAGATAGGGATGGGCACAGCCATGCCCAGCTAGCTCTGGGATGCCATGGGACAAGCACAGCCAGCCTTGGTTCTCCTCAAACTCATGCCCAGTTCTCTACCAGGGGTGGAAGGAAGCAGCAATGATTAGATGGGTACAAGGAAGGGGAGGCCAGGCAGGGCCTGGGACATCGGGGGCAGGAGGTAGCAGCTGTCACAGGAGGAGGGGAGTAAGAAGTAGGGAGAAAGGGGCCAGGAGGGGCACAGGTGCTAGAGGTTGATGGAGCAGTTATCACTGAACCTCTCCTTGAAAGGTAGAGGGTGGGGGATTAAGTAGGAGCTGAGGTTGTATTTGAGTTGAGGCTCGAAGCTGTTGGTACATGTTCTATTGTCTCATTGGACTTCACTCACAAAACACAAATTCAAAAATTGAATTATTAAGAATTTCATGAAGGTGACCAAAGAGCATTAAATGCCAAGTACATGGCACTCTTCTGAGTAGGAGCCCCCAGAGTGACAGCACTAGTCCTATATCCATGAAGCCAGCCCTGCTGAGCACAAATCCTTGACCTCATTCTCCCCTAAAATTGCATTCCTTTCTTTCTCAATCCTATCACACTGACCACATCCATCACCTTGCAAATATCTTATGTTGAAGGTGTTGCATTTCCCACTTCCTAGTGGGTTTCAAAGAAAACATACACATATTATTTAGTTTACATGACTTACTTCCAAATCACTGTTATATCACTTTCCCTCTTTTCAAGAACATGGACCTCTCTTATAATACTGAATTCCATTCTACCTCTAATTGTCTACCAACTTTGATGTCCTTAATGGATGTGGGTACTGTATTTATAATTTTTTTTTTCTCCATACATCTCCTGACACTATTCTTGGTACTTTTGAGATGCCCAATGACGAAAGCTAGATTTCTACGTCAACTACATATCCATTGAATACCTTCTTCAGTTCACAGCCAGGTCCTGAGGCCAACCATTAAAGCAATGCTCTCATGATCATTCCTATTCTGTTTAATGTCCTGACCTGGTCTCTATCATATGGGGCACTGCAGACATGGGGGTGGCTGTCTGGGTACTCACCATCAAGAGGACCCTACGTTAGCCAACACTGGCTGTACATATAGGATCGGGAAAGCAGGGTTATCCTGAAAAAGAGCAGTCAGTGGGGCTGGAAATCTAGGGAGGATTTTAGAAGGTAGAATTTCATCTGGGTCTTCAAGACAATTCCTCTACCAACAAGAGCAAATTCTAAGGAACTTCATAATTCACAATATCTAACTCCAATTTTCACTACTAAACAAGGTTGGAGACAAATAGGAAACTGTGCAGACTAGCCTCATGTCAGCCACCAGTCTGGATTGGCTGCTTTTTTCAAGACTTCCAATCACTCACTGGATACATCTTTACTCTAATGGTCAATACTATTTGTTAAATGCACACATTTCCTTAATTCAATTATCTCTATCCTCATTAAAAAAATAAATAGTTTTGTTCCCAGCTTTACAAAGAAAGAGTCCAGGTGACTGAAGGTGCCTAGCTTTGTCCTGCAAGTCCAATTTTTGATATCTTTAACTGCCTCCCCTTCCTCCAGTCTACAGTCTCCTACCATTTGTGATAAGAAAGTAACCCCTTGCCTAGCTCTGCAGGAAAGATCAAATTAAAATTGACTACCACAGATTATAAACTAAGCTGTAATCCATTAGGCAGAGGACTGAAGTTCATTTCACCTATCGGGAAAAAATTAAATTGAAAATGATTTTATATTATTTAAAAAATATTGAGTAATATACCTTTGATGTATAGATTTTTAGCACATTCTTGAGGCATCTTTAATAACACAGTACAGAGATCTTATTGGTTGATTCTTTTATATTTCAGTTTTTCTTACCAGAAATTCTTCATAAATACCTAAGTATATATATGATTATAGTTACTGAAATACTATAACTAATGGGATGCTCTTTGAGGACCCTTTTCTACATTAAATGGGATATTATCTAAAATTCTTTTCCTACTTACTTTACTCATATATCCTACCGTTGGGGAACATAGGTAAGACAGGGTATATGTAACTATTTTGATCATCAAAAGAATCGTGTAAACTTACGTTAAAATTTTTCTCTTTTATCTTTATATATTCCCTGAAGTGAAATGCTAGAGGTGATAAAGTGAGAGAGAAAGAAACTTGGTAATAATAGGAACTCAGCAGACAGCAAAGTTCACACTTTTCCACCTTCATGTTCTAGCACTTTTAGCCTGAACTGCTAATTGTTCTTACAGCTTAACTCTTTAGTGCCAGAAAAAAAAAAAAAAGTAATATATTCCCATGGAAGATAATTATCATTATATTTATAGAGCAAGAAAGATTTTCATTTACAAAATTTTTCTTGTTTTTTGTTAAAATGAAAATAAATTTAAAAATTCGCATATCCCCTTTTTTTGCTAATGTAGTAGTCTGTGGAATGTTTGGAAGCAACTTAAATATTTTTCTCGTTAAGAGGTGCTAGAAAGATGAGTTATGTGCATGTGTCTCTCCTGAAATTAACTCCAAGCAGACTAGAAAAATAACTTCTTTCATAGTACAAACAACTTTCTCAATCTTGGAAATAAAGTTCAGAAAGCTTAACATTTTCTTTGAATAGGAAACAAAATTCCTTAAAAAAGCAGCTTTGATTTTGTCAGCTACTACTCAACCTTTTCATTCTCTTCCAAAGAACCAACCATTTTCTCATTCCGTCTCCCTCCTTCACATCTGACTTTCTTCCCTCTTTGGAAGACAGCAGTTAGGACCACTGAAGCCCTGCTTTCGTTTATCTGGTCTGCAGAGACCAGTTTGGAGTCCTCACAATCACAGCTTCACACAATGCGAAAGTCAAGGCCCTTCCAGATGGCTAACTGAAGTGGTTTCAGGAGAGACTGGGAAGAAAATTAAGGGCAGTACTGCAAATTATATAATAGAAGCCTAGAATTTAAGCATACACATTTTCATATTTAGCACCTCTTGAAAGGAAATTTTTATAATAGAACTGCTTTATATTTAGATCTGTATCATCCTTGGTTGCCTTGTCTTGTTCTAAACCTCTGAGGGTACTCTATAAATAATAGTGACACAAAAGCCTCAGCATCTTTTGCGGAAGGTAAATGTTCTCTGTATACAAAGCTGTTGCTGCAACTGGCTCATCCTTACTAGAACATTTACTGTGCCTATTTTTAATGTGTCCTTGTCTTGTGACTTTTGTAATAAAAAGCAGAAGAAAATAGGGATACATATGATTTCTGTAAACACAAAACCCATGATGCTTGCTCATTCATCTTCGAATGTCTGGCGTATAGTAGGTGATCAATAAATATTTGTTGAATGAAGAGGGTCATTGTGCTCGGACATAGTTAAGACTATGGTCTTCTCATCACAGTATGTTAGGTAATTAGGTTTAAAAACAGATATCCCACATTTCCTATTTTATTCTTTTTGATGCTGTCTTATTATTGTTACTAATATTGACATGCTTATCTACCCCAAAGTAATAGGATGCATTCTCATTTTCATTGATATATATTCTCACAGAGCAATTAATTAATTTAGTTATCTCACAAATACTTAATTGAGAATCTGCTAAATAAAATGCATGGGGAACATAGCCCAGCCTTTAAGTAACTTATAGTTCTAGAGGAAAAGAGGTGAATTAAATCATTACCTAATGTATTTAAGTCACAATAAATTTTATGAAGGAAAAGTTCAGGTGTTATGAAGGCATTAAATGGGAGAAAAGTGCTTTGGTCTTATGTTCTTATTGAATAGAAGCCACTTTAATGGACAACATTTACCATTTGTTTCATTTCTTACATTTTGGGGTTCTATTTGGTTAAAATACAGTTCTAATAATTTTACAGCTCATTCCAGTTGAGATGCTCTTAATCAATTCTTAGTAGTCATACTATTCAATGGCCATGTATGTATAGTTTTGAATATTTTACATTAATTAAAATCATCAGTTATGGTCTTCTTACTTGAAAACTAAACCCTACTCTGATCATAGCAAAGATGCTCCAGTTTCTCTTTGGCACCCAAGTTAGTATAGTTACAGGTAAGAAAATCTGGTCGTTCTGTAACTACCAACAAACTATAAAATGTTCCCTCACAGAAGGTCAGGTTCTTCACTGATAATTCAATCTGGAATCTGGCATGGTTTCTCCAAATCTCTCCCTCTACTCATGTGTGAGAAAGTGAAGTTAGAAAGGCCGAACCTGTTTATCTGCTAAAATGGAATTGCTGGTTGCACAATGTCACACATATATAAACAGAGTTTTATTACTTTTATAGCACCTCATGTAGCTTTTAGGATATTTGAAAGTGTCGTGCCTTTAAATGATGATCAAGTACTTCTTTCCAAAGAAGAGCTTTTTCAGAATAGCTAAAGAGGAATAGTTCCCACGGAATGTCAATTCACACTGTACCTCTTTTACCCAGAAGTGTATCTTTCTGTGAGCAATTTCCAGGTCATCATTCAAGAGTTTAATAACTGGACTGCAGTCTTCCATCACATTGTTAAAAGACTGCTTCCCCTGGTTTACCGATTCTACAAATAACTTACAACCATACTCTGGAAGGGTGGTTTAAATTCTTCATACACCTTCCTGGTAAGATAGTAGCCGCTGATTACTGAAATTCATACATCCACCATATGACTTTGAAAATTACATAACCATGCAAAAAATATAAGGGATTTCAAGAAGCCCATCTCCATTCATTATACTTTTTTCTCCCTGAGAGAAAGCCATAGTTAAAATGTGGTGTATATCACTTCAGGCTTCTAGTTTTCTCTGTGTGAGCCTCTGGACTGTGAACTTCACAAAGTGTTTCTATCTCTTTCTACCTCCTTAGGTAGCACAAGATGCTAGGGTGGGATGTTGCTGGGTATTTTCCTTCTCCCAGGTCAGTTAGGTTCTGATAATACTCTCGCAGGTTAGGCTTTGGTTAACAAGTTTTCCCTGAGGGTAGGCCTTGTTAAGAACTCAGTATTCTATATGATACTGGCACAAAAGTAGATTCCTAGATCAACAGAACAGAATAGAAAGCCCAAAAGTAAACCACAATTATATCTTCAATTAATCTTCAACAAAGTAGGCAAGAATATGCAATGGGAAAAAGACAGTCTCTTCAACAAATGATGGGAAGACTGGATGGCTACATCCAAAAGAATGAAACTGGACCACTTTCTTTCACCGTACACAAAAAATAAACTCAAAATGCATTAAGGACCTAAATGTGAGACCTGAAGCCATAAAAATCCTAGAAGAGAGAACAGGCAGTAATTTCTCTGACATTGGCCATAGCAACATTTTTCTACATATGTCTCCTGTGGCAAGAGAAACAAAAGAAAAAATAAACCATTGGGACTACATCAAAATAAAAAGCTTCACATCAAAGGAAACAATCCACAAAACTAAAAGACAGCCTAAGGAACGGGAGAAGATATTTGCAAATGACATATCCAATTAAGGGTTAATATCCAAAATACATAGAGATATTCCTGAAATATCTGATCATGTTTTAATGGTAAGTGAACAAAATAGAAGTGTTCTCTGCCATTTGGGATGCTCGGTAGAAAGGTCTTTACCTATTAGGCACACACACATTGTGTTATGTGAATTATACAGTAGAACACATCTCAATGGTTTTGCTGTAATGAGCTTTTGCTAGAAAGAAGTTTTGCAGTAAAGTATCTATTTCGGCATTTAGCAGCCAGGGCTTTGTAAGTACTTTATAGGTACTGCCTATATTATACAACATGTGTGGTAAAAAGAAGTTCTACATGCCCCTCCCTCCCCAAAAATATCACTTTGCTTTACTTCTTTAGAATCAATCATTTTACTGAAACAATTTCATTAAATATAAATGCACTATCTGGAATAATTTAAATGTGAAATTAACCCAAACTCATAGTAGGTTAAAATATATGTTCCTGAGAACAAGGCAGATAATTGGAGAGAAAGGGATACATGTTTTTCATGAAGGAAATTGGCAAATATTAATACCTTATTTCAAAATAATGCATTTATTTCAGGGTAGCTCATTTTGGATATACCTGTTTTATTGTATTTTTTCCCTATAGAACTTATTATGATTATCTGATATTCATCTTCTATTTTTTTAAGATTTTATTTCTTTATATGTCAGAGGGAGAGAGAGAGAGCAGAAGCAGGGGAAGCTGCAGGCAGAGGGAGAGGGAGAAGCAGACCCCCCGCTGAGCAGGGAGCCCGAAGCGGGGCTCGATCCCAGGACCCTGCGATCATGACCTGAGCCGAAGGCAGATGCTTAACCGACTGAGCCACCCAGGTGTCCCCGATACTCATCTTCTATAAAAGCACTACTTGACTTTACCTGTGGCCATGTCTAAATAGAAATATCAAACATTCTGTTCAAGTTTTATATATTTTAGTGTTGAATTTCAGCACAAGCAATTAGACTATGTAATAAATTAAAGCTATTCTGATATAGCATATTGATTACTCCTTAACATGATATATGATTTTCAAGACATCATATACCTAGGCCTCGAAGTGTCAAATCACTGTATATTAAATTTTACTATTTAATTGGGATTTAATGCTATGAATAAGACATTGGCAAAATTTTTCCTTAAATGGCAGATATAAATAAATAAATAAATAAATAAATAAATAAATAAATAAATAAATAAAAAAAATTCTGCAATGAGTAATATAATACCTGTTGCAACGACTCAGCTCTACCACTGTAGGGTGAAAGCAATGATAGGCAATATATAAACTTATGGGCATAGCTGTGTCCCAATAAACTTTATGCATAAGGACAGATGATGGGAGGGATTTGGCCTGTAGGCAAAACTTCTCTGATCCCTGCTAGAGTTGAAAGTGAGACTGGGGGTTGCTAAATGGGTGGGGCCGGGTAGAAAGGCATTCTCATCCTAAAGTCAAAGTTTCAGGTACATTTCTGAGCTGAAATATTTTTACATAATTCTTTCTCTCTTGATTTGAAAATAAAAAGTTCTACAACATTGGCTTCAGATGATAGCACGGGGCCTCAACAGAAATGTTATCTCAATGTTAATACTTTGTGCTGGACTTTTTTTTTTTTTAAGATTGATTGATTGATTGATTTGAGAGAGAGAGAGAGAGAGAACACTAGCAAGCAGCTGGGAGAAGCAGAAGGAGAGAGAGAAACTACAAGCCGACTCCCTGGCTGAGCATGGGCCTGATGCAGGGCTCAATCCCAGGACCCTGAGATCATGACCTGAGACGAAACCAAGAGTTGGCCTCTTAACCGACTGAGCCATCCAGGCGCCCCTGTGCTGGACTTTAATATAATTGGTATAAGACATATATATTATAATAAAAAATAAAGAATAAAAATTAAAAAATCAACAAAGAAGTTACTCATTGCTCTCAGATTATTGCACTAGGTCTTAGGAAGTAAGATATTCTGAGGTTAAGTATATGCTGGTCTTCAATTCTGGATTATACTCCCCAAGGGTGGAATATGAATATCTTATTTCCAATCTACAATAGACTGTACCTCACTCTTAGAGAATATTACACTTCTCTACCTCATTAACATCAGGCTAAGGCATAGGCTTGACTTAGCCTATGATATATGAATGCAAGTGCCATATGCCACTTCTGAGCATAAAATGTATGATTAGGCAACTCTGCCATTGCTTTCTTCCTTCTATATGAGAATCTTATGTCTCAGGTCTACATCCCAGAAAGAAGAAGACATGTGGAGCAAAGTCGCCGTTGACCTAGCCAGCACGTAATGAGAACGAGAAATAAACCTTAGTTATAACTCACTAGGATTTGCAAGATATTTCCTTCCATAGTATAACCTACTGAAAGATGATATAAAAATTGCTTACAGAAGTTGTTTGCTAGTCTAATACTAAAATGTGAGACTGACCTTAGAGCCCAGCAGTAAGCAACAAAGGCTGGAAAAATGGCAACCTATGTTATTCATTTGGAAAGCATTTGATAAAACCATTCCTGCAACTACTTGGAAGAAAGATAATCTACTGAGCAAGTCAGTGCCTTCAGGCAAAACTGTTGTGAAAGGGACTGGTACTAATGTGCCTGGTAACTGTTGGTTGTACTGACAATATGCAATGAAGAAAGGAGATAACTCTGGAAAGTATTAGCTGGTTTACAACTGGGGAATAGGAAGAATCCAGAAATTCTGGGATTTATAGGATGAAAGAGGCAATTGTTGCTCATATATAAATAGTAAAAGATAAAATTGAGAATTGTTTTAAATGAAAAAAAAAAGTTTAATAGAGCTTTGAGGGATGCCTGGGTGGTTCAGTCAGTTAAGCTTTTGCTTTCGGCTCAGGTCATGACCCCGGGGTCCTGGGATGGAGCCCCGCATCGGGCTCCCTGCTCAGCGGGGAGTCTGCTTCTCCCTCTCCCTGGGCCTGCCACTCTCCCTGCTTATGTTTTCTCTCTCTCTCTCTCTCTCTCACACACACATGCAATCTCTCTCTGACAAATAAATAAATAAAATTTTTTTTAAAGATAGAGCTTTGAGCTAGTTCTTTGCCTGTAATAACACCTCCGAACTTTGTAAGGTACTATCTAGTAAACTAGTTTGACAAAATGGCTCAAGAAAAAATTAAAAAAGCAACAAAGGTGTGGCTCTCCTATTTGAGATTGAAAAGCTCATGGTATGGGCAAGATGTCTTGAGAGAGAAGCATATCTGGGAGATAATTATGGATGTGGTTTTGCACACACTGCTGATTGGAAGCAAAGATATTAAAACAAAGTTTCAAGAGAGTCATATTTCCAAAAGAGCTATTCACTTGCATAAAACACAGTGTGACTGCAATCCATGAAGCTCCTTTGGCATTTATTTAAAAAAAAAAAAAAAAGTCCATGTTGCAGTGAGTGACATGCACTAAGCAATATCTCACTGAGCATTTCCATTCTACTATGTCTAATACTGTGGATGTTATAAAAGAACTTTGTAAAATCTAATACTTAGTTTACCAAAATTTACCAATACTTAGTTTTATTGGGAATTTAAGTTTATTTTTTTCTGCACACCTAATACAAATGGTATGATTTGTTTATCTAAGTCATACAATATTAAATCATTATATTAAAGGACATAAGACCCGTGTTACTAAAGGAAACACTGAATGATGCACAATTCAAAAAAGTCTTAAAGCATATTGGTTGATGGTTATGAAGAAAATATCTTTGTTTGTTTTTTCCTTTTCATTGAGATCCAGGATGCATAAAAAGACAATCTAAAGTTAACGCTACTCTATGAATCTGAATTATTGAATAATTAAAACTATTTAGAGTTCTGAAGGAAGGTAATGCTGACTAGTTAATTGGTGTGTTTGCCTTCTATTTAAAGCTTTGCCAGCCTTTCTCTTTAAATACTAACATTAAAATGACTCTGAAGCTATCTAAACCTTGTTGTTGTTTTTAACAGTTGAAGAAATACGTTTTTGGAGTGCACGCAGGAAAATAAAGCTTGATAAATTTAATCTGGACAATTGCATAAATAGAATTGCTTGCTATTTCCAAAGTCTGCAATAAAGCCACAATTGGAAACCGTTAGCCCATGTTAACATTCTATTTGTTCATGGCCTAACAAGAGCAGTCAAGTTTATTTATGGATGTGTCTCCCATCTCTGCAGTTCAAGTATCTACTTCTCATTCATTCCTGCTATCATTAGCTCTTTTTCTGAAAGTTAATACTTTGTCAATATAGCACATTTTTAGAAACTAGGTTTAAAATCTGATCAAACTGGAAGTTGAAACCACACTAGAGCTCTCTTACAGAGGCATTTTTTTTTTTCCCAGAGGTTTATGCCAGGGGATTCTTATAAATAGATCCTTCTAGAACTTGTGGTAGCTGAAACTAGTACTATATCAAATATTTTTTGTGTGTTGAATTCAAACCTATTTCAGGATGAAAAGCAGCTACTGAGGACACATTTTTTTAAATGTAAGTACTTATAATTATTTACATATCTTATGTCATTTGTGTCATGTTCTTGTCATTCCATCCTTTCCTTTCCTGAAAGACCATGTTATGATTATTATTACAAAGTGGGTAGAGTGGGCGCCTGGGTGGCTCAGTCATTCAGCGTCTCCCTTCGGCTCAGGTCATGATCCCAGGGTCCTGGGATCGAGCCCCACATCGGGCTCCCTGCTCGGCCAGGGGCTTGCTTCTCCCTCTCCCCCTGCTTGTGTTCCCTCTCTGGCTGTGTCTCTTTGTCAAATAAATAAATAAAATCTTAAAAAAAAAAAAAAAAACTGCTGGGCGCCTGGGTGGCTCAGTCGTTAAGCATCTGCCTTCGGCTCAGGTCATGATCCCAGGGTTCTGGGATCGAGCCCCGCATAGGGCTCCCTGCTCCGCGGGAAGCCTGCTTCTCCCTCTCCCACTCTCCCTGCTTGTGTTCCCTCTCTCGCTGGGTCTCTCTCTGTCAAATAAATAAATAAAAATCTTAAAAATAAATAAATAAATAAAATTAGTCAATGATTCTTATATTTCTTAAGCATTGAAAATAAAAATTTTAAAGCTTAATAAAAAGAAATAAAAATTAAACACTACTGAATGGCAATTCTGAAAAAGGAACCAATATAGCTAAATTAAAAACTAAAGCAAGAATGATAGTACAAACCACCTATCCTTACCTTGGATCAATTACTTCTGGATAGGCACATACTCTCAGAGTTTTTGAATTTGAACCTACAGCATATAAACCACCACCCGGATGAAAAGCCACTGCTCTAACAGCTTGTGTGTCTTCTAGGGTATTAAAACAAACAAATTGTTTTTTTGATTTGTCATCCTGTGGAAAGAATAAATATGAAAGTCATCTTATGAAAAAAATGAATTTGAAAGAATTCATCTTTAGCCCATTTTAAATTCATTTGAACAGTATTATTCACTTTATCACTTTAGGTTCACTACCTATAATCACGTATTATTTTAAATGACAAATCCAAATTAACCCAAATTTTTCCTTTTTTGCTGCCCATTGCTGAACTAAGTTCAGAAAGCTCATAACCACTGAAGTTTTTCTTTGCTTACTATGACAAAACATAAGACTATGCATTCTCAAAAAAAAAAGACTGCATTCTCATATAAAGTTATCTTTAACTATCAAGAAAAAAACAGCCCACATATATATTTTTTATAAAATTAACATAATATCGGGGCGCCTGGGTGGCTGTCGTTAAGTGTCTGCCTTCGGCTCGGGTCATGATCCCAGGGTGCTGGGATCGAGCCCCGCATCGGGCTCCCTGCTCAGCGGGAAGCCTGCTTCTCCCTCTCCCACTCCCCGGGCTTGTGTTCCCTCTCTTGTTGTGTCTCTCTCTGTCAAATGAATAAATAAAACCTTAAAAAAAAAAAAGTGGGTAGAGTAACCTACATTTCTTTTTCCCAGTTCACTGCCAGATGATGAGCTAAAATGAAAATTAAATTTTTTTCCAGCAAACTTGATTTATTTGGGGGATCATCAGTAATTTAGAATTGAATGTAAACTTCAAGAAACTGTTTCGAATCTTCCTTCTAGAGCGGTAAGTAGTTATAAAGCAAATAAAACTAAGAAGAAATGTTTATTGAAACCATGTACCAAGTAGTATTATAGTAAAAGTTGCCTCATGTTTTAGATTACATCTTTTTTTTTTTTAAGATTTTATTTATTTATTTGAGAGAGAGAGAATGAGAGACAGAGAGCATGAGAGGGAGGAAGGTCAGAGGGAGAAGCAGACTCCCTGCCGAGCAGGGAGCCCGATGCGGGACTCGATCCTGGGACTCCAGGATCATGACCTGAGCCGAAGGCAGTCGCTTAACCAACTGAGCCACCCATGTGCCCTTAGATTACATCTTAAAATGATTACCCTGAAAACTTCCAGTTTATAAAAAATGTTTAAAAATGTAAAAAAGACAAAGACTAAAAAGTAAAAGGCAGCATCGTTTCTGCCTTACAAAAAGAGTAGGTTCAGCACATTCAAGGTAAAACATATGGCAGCAAAATTATTTTTTTTTTTCCAGCAATCACAGTGTCTTAACATCATAACCTTATTTTTAGTGGATATGTCAAGGTTGGTAAATCTTGGAGTAGACAATGTATTCTACATTATCCCCATCTCCCAAAAATATCCATGAAGTTTTCTTTTCAAATAAAGACAAAGTCAAATTATTCTTGGGGAGAGAAAAACAAAACAAAACAAAAACAAACTTTAGAGAGTCTTGGGGCTATTGCCCTTTATAGAAAGAAGCCTATCCTGAATGCGTGTGGAGACACACCTGAGAAGCAGAACTCATTACAAGCACTTAGTCCAATTTCAAAGATTCACGCCTCTGAGGGGTTATTCAAAGTAACTGTGAAAAAATTATTTTACCAGTTATGAACATAAAATAATGACATCACCCTAAGTTTACTGCTTCTAATCTTGATATTAAACTATATTTAGAGTCATTACTAGGATTGAAAATAATGGCCAATCTACCTTGTTTTCTGTTTTCAGTTAGAAAGAGTGGCCATTAAATCTTTAATCAAAATACTTTAGAAATCCATTTCCAATAGTAATGAAACTTTTGTTCAATATTTGAGTTACATGATTTCACTTCAATTAAGATACAATTGCAAAGTCATTCATAAGCTGCCTTTTATTGTCATTTATTTTCAGATAGATAGAAAGATAGATATGATTCTGGCATTTTTATACAGATTGTGAGCCCAAGTAAATCAACTAATTTTTTTCTGTACACTGTCCTATTTACATTTCAGTTATTGAAACTTAAAGAAACTGCTAGTTTATGTCTAACTAACTTATATGAATAAATCTGACCTTACAGAAATGAAACCCACAGGCCTCATTAAGACTTTTTTTTAAATATGCACACTTATTTTAGAGAAAATAGCCAGTGAAGTGCTAAGCAACAACAACAACAAAAAGGAAAACCTTGTGCATCTTATTTGCATAGAGGCCAAGGGATAAAATCAAACCCAGTGGTTAACGACAGTCTTGGAGCCCTTGATCAGAATATGTTGCTTTCCTTGTGGAGGTGGAGGAAAGTATTGCAAAATGGAGCCCACAGCCAAATAGCTGAATAAAACATATGGTTCAGGAGCTCAATATATACTGAAGCTTTAACTTTAGTACATTGATTTTTAAGCTTCCTCTTCTAAACTTTGGTATAATCTGAGAATTCAAATTCAGAGTTACTTTTAATTTAATTCTTTCTGGAGAAGGAGTGAGAACTGGTACTTTCACTTAAATTTTTACCAGGCTGTTCAGATCCAATTCTTCCATCCTTCATGTTAAACATTAGTCCTTGAGGGGGGGAAAGGTCTCTAAAATAGGTAGCATATCTGTCCTCATGTTATTTATAATAAAATGATGAGAACAACCACTAGAATGTAAAATCAGAGATGAGGCCTACTGCCTCAGCATCATCCTTCTTCATCCTTTATTAGCATGAATTGAAAGGTAGTTTGAGGAGGCTTTAATTTATAAAACTTGGGACTCAAGCCCAAAATCTAGCATTCAGTGAAATACTAGTTCCTAGGGATATGATTAACTGCTTCAAAAATAACATAAAATAAAATAAAATAAATCTTCAATTTCAAATAGGTTTGGCAAATGCTGCATGCTAACTTCCCTTCCTGGAGAATCATGATATTAATATTTTACAGGTCTTAAGAAGTCCTCATGCAAAAAAAAAAAAAAAAAAAAAAAGGAGGATCTCCCACACAAGCATAACCACAACAACTTTGTGCAGGGGTACTTGTTAAAAGCTTGAGGGACTGCTATTCATTATAGCATGATTTGGGCACTGCTGCTATAGAACGATATAAACTAGGAACTAAATCTGCTGTCCATACACCTTTGGAAAGAATCAATATTAGACACTGTCTGGACAATAATCATGTCTTCAGAATCATTTACTTAATGTTATGAGCCTGACCTTTTGACATAAAGAAAAATAGAGAAAACTCTCCAAAAACTACACCCCCGATTTTGGCCAACCATCTTATAAATGCATTTGTTGGTCAAAGTTGGGGTGGGGATGAGGTGAGGAGTGGAGGGGACTCTAGGTGACTGATTCAATCATTGCAAACTCTTTGTTGCTATTAAATAAATAATAAACTATGGAGGCCTCCTTTCCCTTCTCTCTCCCTCCCTCTCCCTCCTTCGCTTTCTTCCCCCTGCTCCCATAAGTCTAAAACATTTGTAAAAAATTACACTATTTGCCAAATTCTGTTGTAGTAAAATGAAAGTGGAAGCCAAAACAAATTCCTCTTTGTATGGGATTTTATATTCTAGTAAAGAAAACATTAATGAAATAACCACAGAATTAAATGTGCCTGGTAAGCTGAGTTTAAGTTTATAAAAGTAGACAAGAGGATTTGACATTGTTATACCTGGGATGGGAAGTGGTTAGCGACAGAGGGTAGAGGTTAAATATCAAAGATATGTTTCCCTGAAGAACGACTTTTAAACTGAGATCAGAAGGAGTGGTTGCTTTTTTTTTTTTTTTAAAGATTTTATTTTATTTATTTGACACAGAGAGAGAGAGACAGCTAGAGAGGGGACACAAGCAGGGGGAGTGGGAGAGGGAGAAGCAGGCTCCTGGCCGAGCAGGGAGCCCGATGCGGGGCTCGATCCCAGGACCCTGGGGTCATGACCTGAGCCGAAGGCAGACGCTTAATGACTGAGCCACCCAGGCGCCCTGGAGTGTTTGCTTTTATAACCTTAGTAACCAGTTGAAAGTGAAAAATGAAAGTATAGATTAAACTTACTAAAAACAGCTTTTCTTTTATATACCCTGAATGAGTTACTTTTAATCAGGTAATCAGTAATTTGTTAGTGGATCTCTGTTTCCAGGAGTCTGCAAATTAATGAAGGTGCTAAAATGGATATACATGAAATATACATTAGTGTTCACGGACACATTTGGGAATGCATATGAAAGAATTCTTAAATCCCTTGAAAAAATGCATTACCTTCATATCGGCTTATAATTTCATATGTCCTCTTATAAACTTTAGCTATATTGAAATTAAATATGAATAATGGAATTCTTGAGAAAAAAAATCACACATGAGCTCCAGAAATCCTTAAGATGCTTTACTAAATCTTATAAGATGGCTGTCGCTTGAGTTGTTCAGGTCCTCACTTAAGCCTGACAACTGCTTACTGATGGGGTATCATGAGCTCACCATACCTTTAAAATATTTTCTGAGAAAAAGGGTACCTATGTACAGTTTCCTTAATGATGTATGTTGTACTTCTTTCTCTCTGTGACACTTAATATTATTAAGTTAAAACTCTAAGTAGATTATTCCTAGCTTTGGAAAATGTAGAAGCTCAGTATTGAAATCCATTTCGAAGTGTTGAACTTGACTGAATCATGACTGTCCCTCTTTAGAGAATGACTGTTGCCCATAAGTCTTATTTGGACATCCTCTGGTATTTTGGACTAAATATAATTTCAAGACTCTAAATTATCTTTTCTCCACCCCCCAAATTACTACACTGAGAAGGGCAATGTAATCAATCTTCCCTTGGTCTTCACTCTGCTTGATTTCCTTTTTAAAATTCTGCCTATATGCCTGGGTTGCTCAGTGGTTAAGCATCTGCCTTCGGCTCAGGTCAGGATCCCAGGGTCCTGGGATCGAGCCCCACATCGGGCTCCCTGCTCAGCGGGAAGCCTGCTTCTCCCTCTCCCACTCCCCGTGCTTGTGTTCCTGCTCTCGCTGTGTCTCTCTGTCAAATAAATAAAATCTTTAAAAAAAAAAAAATTCCACCTATATCTAATGTGTACTTCAGTCCTTAATTTTTTTTTACTTCCTTACTGTTCAGAAAATGTATAGAAAAGACAATCAGTTTTGTTGGCAAAATAGGTAATGTAGTCAATTTCATAAAAGGTATGTGCAAAGAGTCACAGATGAAACTTGAGTTTGATTAATCAGTGCCAGTGTACATCTGTGGAGCAGCTAGAATAGCAAGACAGGGTTAAATGGTTTTCAAGGAGTGCCCTTAACGAGCATGTGAATACTATATTATCATTTCAGTCTTTATAATTATAATGAAATATTCCTCATTAAAACGCCACATGTATCAAAATCTAGTTCAAGTTGTAGACATAGAATTGTATTTTTAGTTCACTATTATTGAGCTTCTTTCTGTCATCATATATCCACATGTTGATTTACTTAACTATAAATTAAATAATGTTAGCCAAATTTAGCTCTCCCTTAAGATATGAGTTATATTTTTATTTTATTTATTTTATTTATTTATTTTTTCAAGCTACATTGTATTTTTAGCTTAGTACTGCCAGTTTACCTATTAATTTTCGGACAGGAAGTATTCTCGAAGTGTGCCTACTCCTTCTCATTTGAACAATTCCCCAAATCTATCAGCATAATTACTGAGAGAGTGTAAAATAAGTTTTGCTTGTGTTTGTTTAAATAAAGGACTTCACATAGAGGGTTAGTTAACTAATAACTCCTTATTAAGGTGTCTAAATGAGAGGATGACTAATATGTTTAAGTATTATGCATGTATTTCTGTAAAAAAAAAATATATATATATATATAATCTATGTGAGCTCATTGTAATTCAAAGGTATTACTTCTACTGTGAGGCAATTCTTGACTAGTCATTGATTTTCCAATTCTTTTGTCTCTATGCTACTCTAGAAAAACCTATCAAAAAAGCAGAAATAAGGCAAGTCATGAAAACTGAAAAACAAGACAGAAAGAAAGTGCTGGGCCACAGTAGACCATCAAGTCTTTGATGGATCTGGTGAGATTCAGCTGCAGGAAACTGAAAACATTCTATCATCTTAATAAAGAAGTTTTAAACACAGGAAATTAGTTTCTTAAAAAAAAAATCAGTTGGAAGACACAAGAGGCATTCTAGGCTGACCTCCCAGAAATTACTCCAGAGCTTCCCAAAGCCCAGTGGGAGAGCTGATACTTCTACCCCCGCAGGAAGTAGGGCTTCAGGAGCCTTCTGCTGGAAGCTTTCACTCAGAGAGCTTCCTGCTATCCCCACATGTGGAAGTTATTCCACCTCTGCCCATCGTCCTTAATCCCCCCTCGGCCACATCTTTCTCAGTCTTCCACAAAGCTAATGACTAGGTCACAGCTAAAAAAAAAATCCAACATTTCATTGCCTGTGCATCATCAACAAAGAATCGTCATACAAAAAATACATGGCCAAAGACATATATTTTCCATTTCTGCCTTCCAAATCTCACATGAGTGCATCAAATTGGAGGAATGATTTACATATGAAACACAACTGCTTCAATGTAGTTTACCAAGATCTCATATGTAGGAAGACACGATCAGAGGAGATTATGGCAACTCAACATATTCACCACAGGTCATTTTTTTTCTTTCTTTTTTGTATCTGTACATTCCACTCAGAATATTTTAATCCCTTTACCATTGTAATGTAAACTTAACTGTTTTAAACTGTAATTTTGAGGCCCACCAAATACGTTAGGTAATCCAATTGATTGTATTAAATTAACTAAAATCGTATAGTCATAGTGTTTAGAAACTACCTTTAATTTGTTCACTGGGGACTGGAAATTCGCAATCATATAACAGTGTATCTTCTTTAGGAAAATTTGCAAGTCATTTGAATCTTTTCCCAGGTTACATAATGGCCATATTTCAAAGTATCTTACATTCAATTCACTTGGTTCATAAAATTTCTATTGGAGCCACAGTTTATGCATTGGAAACATTTTCATTTATCAAAGTCCTATTCTCTTGATCATTCCCACCTCTTTCTTTTCTCTCTAAATCCATGCCAAATCACAAAACAATCCAGGACAAAGTCAGAAAACAAACATTCATTTAACCAATAGGATATAGTGCTTTCAGATATACGGATGTGTAAATAATTCACCCCTCCTGCCACAAAGTTTGGAGTTTCATGGAGAGTTTAAAATGCAGTAGCACTGTAATATAAAATATAAAATAATATGTATAAATTAGAATTTCTTTTCCTCCACTTTACTTTCTTCACCATATGCTTTGTCTATACCTCTTCTGCCTCATTTTTAAGATCTTACTCTTTAAACTTAAAGATGCTGTAACCTAATATGGCAGTCAGGACAAGTAAATAAAGCCATAAATAATAAAATAAATGTACTTAAACTCAGAGCTGCAGACAACTTTATTGTTGTCTTTGTAAGTTGTCTGTAGCCAGAGCTTCAATTTCTCCCTTGCTAGTATTTAGATACCAAGCACAGTTGATCTGTTCCTTAAATAATATTACATTGGTGTTTTTCTCTTTATGTTTCGGTGTCAGAGGCTTGGCCTTAATGACTCTTTAAGCTCCTCTTTCCCAGCTTTCAGGGTCTGTATACAATGGCATCTGTTTCTGTTTTTCTCTGTGTGTCTTGTCTCTGACTCTACCTCTCTTTCTAATTCTCATTGCAAATCCTTGTCAAAAAGAATCTTGATCAAATATCACTTTGACATCTCCATGCTTAATACTTTTTAGTAGTTTGTTGTTCTTCATTGGATCAAATCATGGACTTATAAAAGGGATATATTAAAATTATTTATCTTGTAATGTCTTTTTACACATGAAGAAATCAGCCTCAGAGAGTAATTTTTTCCATCCACTTCAACTTAAACATTTAGTGGCCTCTATATACCCATTCATTCAGCATTCATCAAACATTTATGTGCTACCCAGACTGATTCAGCAAAGAACTACACACTTTCGTCTTGATCTCCCCAATGCCTAGCAGTGTACCTGACTCCTACAAGGTGTGCAGGCAATACTGATTGGATAGATAAATGGGTGTACAGATGGATGAGTGACTGAATGAATGTGGAATGTTCTGGGAATCCAAAAATTACAACAGTCTTGCATTATAACTCAGTATCCATGGCTCCTCACAGGTTTCAAAATGGAAGAATACTTAGTGTTGGGCACTTGTCTGAGAAGGTAAGCTAGATGACTGATCTCGAAGCTGCATCTGCACAGCAAACTGCCTTTACATAATTCAGGTTGGTTTAAAGAATTTAATGGAACTTAGCGGGTAATGTTCTCCAAGCTAACTTTTAGGACCACCACTGCCAATGTGTGTATTGCCCTGCAAAGGGATACATTTCCAGGATATATTGTATCCATTCGTACAATACATACTTGTTAGTGGATAAAAGATTTCTGATCCTGTGGAGATTACATTATAACACAAACATAATAAAGTATTTAATATATTATGTTCGAGGCTGATACATGCTAAAAGAAAAACAAAAAGCGGGACGCCTGGGTGGCTCAGTCGGTTAAGCGTCTGCCTTTGGCTCAGGTCATGATCCCAAGGTCCTGGGATCGAGTCCCGCATCGGGCTCCCTGCTCCGCGGGGAGCCTGCTTCTCCCTCTGCCTCTGTCTCTCTCTCTGTCTCTCATTAATAAATAAATAAAATCTTTAAAAAAAAAAAAAAACAAAAAGCATAGTAAAGCAAGTTTGAATAGGTGTTCTGGGCAAGTGAAAGGGACTAATTACATCATTAAACTGTATGGTGAGAGCCAGCTTCATTGAGAGGGTTAGAAGTGAGAGCAGAGGCTTGAAGGCAGAAGACAATGTTTCAGGCAGAGGGGAGAGTTGAGCAAAGCCTTGAGATAGGACTTTGCATGTAGTGCTTGAAAAAAAAGCAGTATGTGGTTGTGCAGCAAGGGAACATAGTCCTAGAGAGGTCAGAGACAGGATGATATTCAAGACATAAAGTGGAAGCTCATGTTGAGCCCTGAAGAATATTTTACTCTGAGGGAAATAAAGAGTTACTTCAGGGTTTTTAACAGAGCTCATTTTTGCTTCTGTACCATTTATTATGCTGCTCATTCACTTGTGTCTTTTTTCACTCCTTTTCCAGAAGTATGTGTCATGGATTGAAAAACTGAGAAATAGGGAAATCTAAGCTAATCAATAAATTTGAATGAGGGGGGAAATGTAATAAAAGAATTAAAGTGATAGAAGGATAAGAATTCGGGGTCAAACTGAGACATTGAAATTTATGATTTCCGAAGCGAAAGGGCTCCAGAGATAACAGGAAATTTTTTCCTGTTTTCGGTTGGGTTCAAAGTTGAAATTGTACTGGAGTGCTAACCTCTTGCATTATCCTAATCTAAAGTGAGACTAATCTCATCTCCTCATCTGTTTTCTTATAAACAGTTTGTATACGTGAATTAATTGAATGCAACTCAATACATTCACTGAGGCTGTGTGATACACTGCTTAAAAGCTCCAGTTTCCCATGTCGGTCTGCCTGGTTTTAATACTGATTTTATGATTTATTGGCTATGTAACCTTGGTGGATTACTCAACCACTCTTTCCTGTTTCCTAATCACTAAAATGTAGATAATGATAGCATCATTCTCACAGGGTGAGAGTAGAATGAGTAAATACTTGTGAAGTGCTTCAAACAGAGTATTTCCCTATGGACAACAATGCCAATGACACAGATGACCATATTATTCCCACCATGTTTACTTCAAGGAATTCAGAGATTCCTTAAGAAATAGTCCCTATCTTCACAACATTTTAACCAGTTACCTTGACACAGGCTGTCTTATGTTTCATCTAACCTTCTATATCATATTCTATTTTCTTAATCAGATTACATCTTCCAACAGGGTAGATACGTAATAACTCATATATATATGTGCGTGTGTGTGTGTGTGTATTTATATATGCTCTTTATGTATTGTATATATTTATTTATGTTATATATACATTTGGAAGAAAATATAAATTAGCTATACACTAGATTTCTATTAACTTATTTCCTTTATTTGTTTGAAGGTTATTGTTATTTATTCTTTTTTATTGTCATTTATTCTTGGGCTAAATCACATTTTCACTTCTGAATATCACTGTATGATCCTGAAAGTAATGCTCTGAATACCAGAAATAGAAACCAAACTGCAGTTTCAAACTTAAGTCTTCGGTTTCTTGAATACACTATGATTTTTCTTCCTTATAACTACTTGCCCGTGGAATTAATCATCAGATCTTCTGAAGTAGACATTTTATTGCTCATTGTCTTTAAATACTTTGTGGTGAATTTTCAGGGGATTTCTAACAGTAGTGCTTCCTCATCTTAGCTCTTTGCCCTATAATTACTTAATTTTTTCACAAGCATCTTCCCAGTAGAGTTAACAACCTCCTTTTCCCCAGGGTCTATATGTTCTAGGGCTATAACTATAGGACTATGTATAGACCTGGTATATATCTTGATATTTCTATGTTATAAACATATTCCCCTTCTACTTTCTCTTTATCGGTGTCTTCATATTTAGAAAAGTGTGATGTTTCCATTTGGAATCACAGGCAATGACATAGTAACTATCACAATTTTGCCATAATTTGGTCCCTATGGGCAGCAATACTTAATAACTCTTCTGGTCCAATTATAATATGGAAGTGTTACAAACACAGATTGGCAAAAGGAATAATATTATGCCCAGCACAGTGGTAGTATGGCAACTGACATTGATGGCTTTGCCAAATGGCAGACTGGCAATTTTAAGGGTCTCTGAATAGCCCTAAAGCTCTTAGTTATTTGTCATCTGAGTCATTTCTAGATTATATTAGCAAGATACAGGATTTAAATGTCTCTACAAATTCATCAACACCTCAACAACAACTACGTGTTAAAACAGTACATTTCTTAAAGGAAACTCAGGCTCAATTTAAACTATATTCTCTAAATGTCTTTGAATAGTAGAAACAAATAAAGATACATTTAATAATGCATGTGTCATTTTAAACACTTGCTTAAAATAGGGATGCTGATGCTACATCTTATATTTTATGAAAAATATTCCATTTCATTTTTGGGTAGAAGGAAGCACTGAGCATTATCTTGCCAAATATCCTAGGCACCCAGAAGAATGCCTTGCACCAAGTATGTACTCCATAAACATTTTGAGAAACTGTATGAATTCTATCATTTAATATGTACTCCTTCCCTGTTTCATGATCAATTTACATATCATTCTTGTTCTCATCCCATAAACATTATGACCCCAGAATTGACTCACTGCTTATAAACTACATAAAAATGTAATACATTTTGTTTTACAAAACGATTTCATAATTATGTTCTTTGCATGCATTTGCTACTGTATTTAATACGTATTTATTGAGCCTCTACTATGGAGTCTTTGCCCTACAGACGCTTATGATGTAGTGATGCAGACAGGCAATAACACCACAGGCTGAAAGTGTTAAGATAGGTTCATTATGCAGTGCCATGGCAGTATAACAGGGAGCCAAATAATAAAATTTGGGAGGGGAGGATAAAAAGACTTCAAGAAAAAAAGAAAAATAGCTAAGATGGGGAAGATAAGTAGGGACTGAGACCATGATGCTGATAACCGGTTAGTGAGAGAGAGCCTGTCGTGCACATTGCCTCCTAACCACGGGTCCTGTGACATTGAGTAGTTTGAAATAGATCATGACAAAAACAAAAACAAACACACAAAAAAACCTCAACAAACAAAAAAACAGGGGCTTTTTTTTTTTTTTTTTTAATTCTCCCCTACCCTTGCCCAGTATACTTCCAACTGCATCCCTGGTTGTAACCGGGGGAAAGAGAACTAAGAACAATGTCGACAGAGAGAAATAGCAAGCCCAAAGGCATGGAGGCTAAGAATTCATGCCTCCTGGGGAAAACATTCAATATAGCTGAAGAATGGTATTTGACATGGAGTGTGTTGGAGCCGGCAAGATATGTAGAAACCGTATCATAACATACCCAGCCAACCATGTATGTACGATATAGATATCTGATATATTTTAGGGAAAAAACTTTCGTAATTTTGAGTGTCTGAAAAACATTAACTTGTTCAAGAGAAGCTGAATGCCCTATAACTTTCATTTACACACCATTCTATTTTTCTCTGGGGAGGAAAGGCAGTGTTATTTCTCTTACCACTTATGATAGGTAGTTGCCCTTGGAACTGTGTCTCTAGTATTTTTTATGAAAGTTTCATTATTGGCATTTGTTTAACTTCCGGAAGTTAAAAATTGTAATTGTCTTTTTGTCTTCATCACTGTGAAGATGACAGTTTCAAATGTTGCCCTTCTGTTACCTGCTACCAGGAATAATTCATTGTTTTTATATAAACTGCACTTTTCTTTCCCTACTCTTCCTGTTTTCCCATACAGATGGTAAACAGTGATGAGATTACTTAATTTTCTCATTTCCATGACAAAATCGGAAACCAGAACTTCCTGCACTAAGACAGTGTTGCCTAGAAGAATGTTTTTTCTATAATTTATTGTAGCCATTCCCAGACAATTTGAAGCTGTTTACTACATGAATGGAAAATCACAGACAAATGCTGATTGTTATTTTGGGATAATTTCCCTTTATTCTGATCTGACTATTAAGAGTTCCAGTCCAGAGCCTCTACCATTCAAAGGACCAGTTACCCTTTGAATTCTGTTTAGACACCCCCAGTGATTAACCTAAGGCTGAGCATTTCCTTCTATTAATGGAAGACAGTAACATCCTAGTGCTCATAAGAATCTATTTCTCTGTATTTACCTTTCCCTTAAGGGTTTCCTGCCCTTTATTAATCCAATATTTCCAATATTATGGAAGTAACTTTTTGTCCCTTATTTGTATTTGTTATCAGAGTTGTTATCTTTGTGTTTGTTATTAGAGTTTTCCATCATTCTTACTAATACTAATTTGTACTAATTTGTATTATGGTGTTTACACTTTGTAAACAGTATTTCCCAACTTGAATATTTTATGACATTTACACAAATTTTAAAAGTATTATTTAGTGTTGTAAAGACTGCATGGCCCCAACAGCAATTCTCCATTTCTCTCATACTGACAAAACTTTCATCTAGGCACACAGATAACAAAGAAAAAGGCTACATTTCCAATCCCTTCTTATAGTTAAGGGTGGCCATGTGTCTAAACCCTGCTCAACAGAATGTAACCTGGATATCATGTGCAGTTTACAAGGACTTCTTCAAGAGACATTGTTGCATGCCCACTGTCCATTCTTCTCCATTTATCTCTCCAATTGTTGAAATGCAGATGACTCCTTAGACATTAAGATTAAGGAATGGAGGGGTGATGGATTTCATGGAGCAGACCCACCATCCAAGCCATAAATTACATATCTCCAGAATAAGCTTCGAATATGTTTAATCCACTATTAACTTTTTTCCCCTGACAGTCAAACCTGAACACAGTTTTAATAATACATGCAGTTAAATGTATTTTTTTCTCTATGAGTTTTTTGTTCCTTTGTATTCACCTTAAGTATTCACCACGTCAGTATCAACAGAACTTTTAAAATCTGAAATTACTGGGGTACCTGGGCGGGCTCAGCTGGTTAAGTGTCTGCTTTTGGCTCAGGTCATGATCCCAGGGTCCTGGGGATTGAGCCCCTTGTCGGGCTTCCTGCTCATCTGGGAGTCTGTTCCTCCCTCTCCTTCTCCCCCCACTGACTCATGTTCTCTCTCTCTTAAATAAATAAATAAATAAATAAATAAATAAATAAATACCATCTTTACAAAAGAAATCCAAAATTATTGGCTCAGGTTATGATCTCAGTGTCCTGGGATGGAGCCCCACGTGGGGCTCCCTGTTCAGTGGGGAGCCTGATTCTCCCTCTCCCTCTGCCTCTCTCCCCTGCTCATGCTCTCTCTCTTAAATAAATAAATAAATCTTAAAAAATAAAATAAAATCCGAAATTATCATACAGAGGACAAACCATTTTATTTATTTTTATTTATTTATTTAGAGCATGAGAGAGAGAGCATAAGTGGGTGAAAGAACAGAGGGGGACAGATAAGGAGAAGCAGACTCTGTGCTGAGTGCAAAATCCGAGGCAGGGCTCAATCTCAGGATCCCCTGAGATCATGACCTGAGCTGAAATCAAGAGTCAGCTGCTTAACCGACTGAGCCTCCCAGGTACCCCATAAATTTTGAGTTTTTATTCACTATGCTTTATATTTATATTTACATTTATTGGCAGTTCTTTTATGCATATAGTTTTCACAGAAATTGCTGCATCCTTTTTTCCCATTGCCGTGGTTTTCTCTGAGTAGAGCATACTTCCCCATACTGTTTATGTTAGGTTTAGCTATGTGGCTGGCCTTGGCCAATGGAATAGGTTTGAAACCTTGAGAGGTGTCATGTGTTTTTACTCACTTATATTGCATTTTGCCATCAGAAATAAAAAGAGCATGACTCGAGCTGTGAGTCTAATGCACAACCTGAAGCAGAGTCACCCCAGACAACCCACAAACACAGGAGAGAATTAAATGTTGTCACAGCATCATTTAGAGGCTTTGAGGTTGTTTGTTACATCCATTATCACAGCAATAAAGAAGTATACATTTGGTAAATATTTATGGAAGTACTGGTGATATAAATAATTTGTGTAATATAAGAATGATTATACTTCTGCATTATTGTAATTTTTACCTTAACTTCTGAAAAAAAAAACTGTATTTATGCATATGAATTTACTAGTACTGTTGTAACAAATTACCACAAGTTTAGTAACTTAAAACAACCAAAATTTATTATCCTGCATTCTGTAAGTCAGAATTCTGACACATCTCAGTGGGCTAAAATCAAGATGTTAGAAGAGCTACATTCTTTTTGGAGGCTCTAGGAAGAAGCACCCTTGTCTTTTGCAGCACCTGGAGGTTGTCTTGTTTCCTTGCCTTTTGGACACTTTCCTTTATCTTCAAAGCCAGAAATGTCAGATCAAACCCTTTACACACTGACCTACTCTTCTGCCTCTTCTTCCACTTTTAAAAACCATTGTGATTATATGGGGCCACCCAGATAATCCAGGGTATACTCATTTTAAGGTCAGTTGATTCTATCTGCAACCTGAATTCTCTTTTCCTTATGTAGTGGAGTGAATGGCAGTCCCAAATATATGTCCAGTTGGAACCCATGAATGTGACTTTATTGGCAAAAGAGTATTTCCAGATGTAATTAAGGATCTTGAGAAGAGATCATTCTGGATTAGAATAGGCCCTAAATCCATGACAAGTATCCTTAAAGAGAAGAAAAGGAGAGAAGACACAGAGGAAAAGTCCACATGAAGACTGAGGCAGAGACTGGAGTTACACAGGCCCAAGGCAAAGAGCTCATGGAGCCACCAGACATTGGAAGAAGCCAAGAAGAATTTCCCCCTAGAGCCTTCAGAGGGGAGTATTACCCTATCAACACCTTGATTTTGGACTTCTGGACTTTAGAGCTCTGAGACAGTGCACTTCTGTTGTTTTAAGTAACAAGTTTGTGGTAATCTGTTATATGACAGCCCTAGAAAACTAATATATCATATCAAGTAGCATAGTTGCAGGTTCCAGGAATTAGGACATGGCAGTTTTGAGAGCCATTATTTTGCTTACCACTTTATATAACTACATAAGTATCTGTAACAAAGTAGTATCATCACACAAAATTATTTTAATTTTAGAAGCCCAGTATATATCACAAGTAACTGCTCAAAGTCCAGATTGGTTGCTTCAACCCAGAGAGAACAATAGTAAAATAATACCATCTTATTTTATTAACATTAATGGTAAATTATATTTATAAAAATATTTAAATATTATCTCTTTCATTATATATTGCTCTCTAACAAACTTCTCCATGACTTAAAGGCTTAACACAATAATTATTTTGCTTTCTTATTATTTGTGGGTCAGGAATTTGGGCAATGTATGCTTGGGATCATTCAATCGGTTTCGTTCAGCTGGGGGCTTGCCTGGACTGGAAGATCTAAGAAGACTTCCCTTATATGTTTGCACCTTGATATTTATGCATATGGCCAAATTCTCCCTGTCTCTGTCCCCCTCTCCCTCTCTATCTGTGTAAGTGGCTAGCTTTGGTTTCCACTTAGTGTGATGGTCTTAAAGTAGCAAACTCACTCAAGGCTTCAAGAATGGTGAAAGTGTCATGGCACACCATCACCCTCCCACGTCCCATCAGTCAATGCTGGCCACAGGACCAGCCCAGTGTCAAAGGGAGGAGGAGCTGACATAACATTTTATAGGAGGAATAGGTAAGGAGTCATGACCTTATTTAATCTACCATACACAGGGTCCCCCTTCACAGGCACATGACCTATTTGGTTGCATAGAGCTCCACACTCAGAAGGGGACTGCACTTGGTTTAATGAATCACTGTGTTTATATTTCTGAGAGTTTTTGAAAAATGGGCCCCATATTTCCATTTTGCACATGACACCAGGAATTATGTAGCCAGTTTTCACCACACACATTAATTGCAGGGGTTAAAAAAAAAAAAAGTATTAAACTTATTCTTCAGGTGGAAAACAGATTCATAGATATGAAATAATTTGTGTGAATTTCCATATATAGCAGGGAGAAAGTAGGATTTCTGATTCCAGATCCTTTATTCCATCTACTACTCTATTTTACTTGATCTCTTATTATAGAAATCTATGCTCTTTTTTAAGTATAAAATAAAAATTTCAAAAATTTATTATGTGCCTGGTATTTGCCAACCTAGGAGCTTGAAAGTCTTGTATGTATAAATAATAAAATGATTCTTTATCACCATTATGTTATAAGGAGCAAACCCTCTCTCTTTAGAAGCCATAGCAGTCCCCACAAAAAGACCTGGATTGGCACACTTTGGTTACATGCTCATCCCTGGATCAAACTGTGACCTGTGGAGTGGCACATTCTGACTGGCCAGGTTTGAGTTTCTTGCCCAATCCTCACACTGGGAGACTGGGAGTAGTGCTAAGTACCACTCAAATCTTATGAACTAATATGGAAGACTACTAGTTTGCTAAAAACATGGTTGATAGGCAGACACAATATTTCTACTATGTAGTTAAGATGGAATATTAAATCTTATTTATCATATCAAAACCCATAGTCTTTTTAAAACCACAATGTTGATTTCTGGGGATAACTCTATGTCATTATTATTATAGTTCAGTTCATTTTCAGTGACACTATGTGGAATGATTTGCCCATATTAGAAAGTCCTACATATATATTCATGGCTTAAATATGGTATCTCAAAGGATATTTATAGAAGTAAGTATTGTTAGTAAATGGGCTATCTTAATAACTGATGAGTTTTGATGTGATTTGAGGTTAGACATTTGTAGATTGTATACTTGATGATATTTCCATGTGGACAGAGTCTGAGATCGTGGCCGTAAGAAAAATATTGAAATGTGACTGTAGAAAAATCAACTGCCATCTTTCCCACCCTGCTTTACATTAGTCTCTATGATAATGTAATTTTTGCATTAATTTGTTGCAATTATGTTATTCTCAATTGCATATGAAAGCTAGAAGTCTTCTTTCCATCATGAAATATTTTGGTTCCAAGCTGTCCTGTGGGTTTCCCTTTCTTCAGTGTGATCTTATGTCTTGTAATTTATGGTGAAATATATAACCTATATAGTCATTTCCTGGGTCAAAATTGACAGACATACTGTGGACATTTTAAGTGAAGTTCTGCTTTTGAGATATGATCCACTTGTACTAGAAACAAGTAACAAAAATTGTTGATAAAATATTGAGAACAAAGTTACTTAAAACTGATATTAAAGCAGAACCAGAAAACACATTTTTAGACATATCACAGTTGGAACTTATTTCGAGTTGGCCATGGTGCACTCCTGAGTATTACTCTTATTCTTTTTTATCAGGAAGATAAGTCTTTGCTATCCTTTCCAAATAGTTCAACAACAAAGTAGAATAACTATCTTGTAGATTAAACAAACTTTTAAACCTCTTTATTTTATTTTTTTAAAGAGTTTATTTATTTGAGAGAGAGAATGAGAGCACGACAGTGAAGAGGGGAGAGAGGAGAGAGGGGTGAGGAGGGGGGAGAGAATCCTAAGCAGGCTCCCCGCCCCCGCCCCTGCCGAGTGTGGAGCCTGATGCGGGGCTCAATCTCACAACCCCGAGAGATCACTACTTGAGCCAAAACCAAGAGGCTGACACTCAACCAACTAAGCCATCCAGGTGCCCCATTAGTCTTCTTTATCTTCTTGTAATGGAATTTACACTTGTGAATCTTGTAGTATACATTTTTTTTTAAAGATTTTATTTATTTATTTGACAGGGAGAGAGAGACAGCGAGAGAGAGAACACAAGCAGGAGGAGTGGGAGAGGGAGAAGCAGGCTTCCCGCCGAGCAGGGAGCCCAATGTGGGGCTCGATCCCAGGACCCTGGGATCATGACCTGAGCCGAAGGCAAACGCTTAACTACTGAGCCACCCAGGCGCCCCTAGTAGTATACATTCTTCCTACAACCCTTCTTGATTTTATTTGGGTGGAGAAATGCAATGATCATAACAAAAATAAATAAATGAAGAAAAATTCTCCAAGTCATCTTTTCACATAGGATGGGCAATGAGATGGACTGAACTTTCTGGAAAAGCTCTTTAAAAGGGATTTTCTCATCTGGGAATGGCATCCTTAGTGCTTCTTGCAGCTTGTACCTAATGGTAAGAGTAACTATCTTGCATCCTTGAAGTTGGAAACAATGGCAATCAGAGAGATAAAAGGACTTCAAGTCCTTCAAGTATTTGCCGACAACCATACCAGCCCTGGACTGGCCACCTCTGTTAATTTTTTTGTATGTGAAATACACAACTTATTTAAGTAACTAAAGGCTTTGCCAATTTACTGCTTTATTACTTCTCAAATGCAATTCCCAGGTTATAAATTTGTTCTCTTTGTGTATCTGAAATTCTGTTTTGTTTTTATATATTTTCTGCTTTTTTCAATATTCAAATTATCTCTCCACACTAACATGAATAAGACTAATTACTGTGCTTCGGTTCTATTCAGATTTAGATATTTTTTTCTTGGAATATAGTTCATGTAAATGTATTGAAAATGTATATTGCTTATCCAAATGGATTTGACACCACTAGTTAATTGATGCTTCTAGTAATATATATTTAGGAACATACAAATGCTTCACAAATACTTGTGGATTGACTATAATAATTTTTTTTTTAAATCTATGGACTTAGGACTCATAGAAAATCTACGTTATAGTTGCTGTTTATAAAGAAATGTATGATAGCCTTAAATCTAGATATACAGGTGGAACAATAATGATCAGCCACTGACAGATCCCTGCTCCCTGAAGCATGCAGTCTCAGTTGTGCTTTACCCACAGCTCTTCAAAAGATTTTTGATCCTTAAAGAATTTGTTAATACTTTAAAGTTTTAAACTTAAAAATCTATAAAGATTTTTCTTTTTGAGTCTGATATGTGATAGTTTTACTTAAGCAAAAACAAAACAAAACAAAACAAAAATAAAAACAAAACAATCTGCAATATCTAGACCAACACTTATCCCAGGCAATTTTGGGACACTAATTTTACAGTGAAAAAATATAGGAGGAGATGCCTGAAAAAAAATCTAGCTAAAGATATAAAGTAATGAAAGAAAATAAATGACCTGAAGATTGGGTACTTTATGAATTCACACTGAGGGAGATTTAATTCTTTTCCTACTCTTAAAACTTCTATTATCGACCCCTCACAGTCTTGCCTAAGTCAGAGTGTAAATTTAATATCAGGTTTCATTCTAAAAGCTGTTCTCAATATCTCTTAATCACAATGAATTTTAACTGTTTTCTTTCTGTCTTATTGCATGTTGGTTTTGCCTTTTCTTTGGGAACCTATCTCATTTTAACTTACATCATTGTTATCTGTGGTTTTCTTTTCTTCCCTATTGGATTTTAAGTTTTTAGAACCTGTCTATATTTTGTTCTTCCTTGTAATCTCTCTACCATTCAGTTTCTTTCAATTCCAGCTGTTTAATTAATATGCTTGGGCACATCCATGAATGACTAAAAGAAACCTCCTACCATAATACCACAATTGCATCTAGAGAGGAAGGTGTAATCACAATATGTGGGGCTGAGAGGGATCCTACAGTTCACATACCCAAGCACTCAGATAGGGTTTGTAGCGCAGGCAATTTCTCCAGACATCGAAAAGGGGGGATGGCTGTGTGTTGTGGCACCTACATTGCCTGAGGGATATGAATGATGACAAATCATTTTTGGTTTGTTTGATCATTCTTATTTAGGCCTGTGAAGATATTTCTTTAGCATAAATATTCCATCCCCCAATTCTGATTCAATTATTATGGAGTGAAGCCCTGGGATCTGAATGCTTCAAAACCAATTTAGGCAATATTGATGTAGATGGCCCTGTCTTTTGGGAAATAGTGTTCTAATTCTTTTCTTCCTTATATGGTTGGTTGTTAGCTTCTGAACACATATACCAAATTGCCTTAAAGAAAAAAAATGGAGAAAAGACTTATTTGGCAAAACTCCAATTATAAAGGCAGTACAATTATTTGAGAAGAACTTAAACAAAAATTCTAGCTTTTTATCAACCCAGCTACAAATGAATTATGCCTGTGAGCAAGGTAGCATACCTTATTACTAACATTTTCATAATTCACAACTTTTTTGTTGAGGAAACCATGATAAACTTAATTCTACATATATAGTTGAAACGATAATGACCAACCACTGGCATTCATAATTTAAACTCAAAATGCCAATAAATTCAACATTAGTATATTTTTCCTCACTGAAATTAAAAAAAAATGAAACTTGTTTTACAATGATACATCATTTCATGAAATCTAAATCTTCTACAGCAATACTGGAAAAAATGGAATTCCCATTTTTTGCTTCCTATTTTAAAATATTTAATAATTTTATAAATTATAATTTTAATATTTAAAAATAGAAGATTTAGGGATACTTTGGTGGCTCAGTCAGTTAAGTGTATGCCTTCAGCTCAGGTCATGGTCCCAGGGTCCTGGGATTGAGTCCCTCATTGGGCTCCCTGCTCATCAGGGAGTCTGCTTCTCCCTCTGCCCCTCCCCTCCACTTGTGCACTCTCTCTCTGTCCCACTCCCTCTCTCTCATTCTCTCTCACAAAAATAAATAAAATCTTTAAAAAATATAAAAATAAAAATAGAAAATTTAAAGCAAATATCAGCATTTGTTGAAGGGAAATCTCTATTTCATTTTTAAAGTTCTGGTTGTATAGGGCTGCATTTTGCTTTAAAATATTATTTCTCTTCTCTGACATTTAATTCTCTTCAGTAAAATTATAATTCATTCAGTATCTTCTGTTGGTTGTATTAAAATATTAAATTTATTTTTCGATTTGTATCTTGTATGATGTGATATAACAGAAATTCAGACCATTTTCCTGTGGAAATAGTCATTTTAAAATTTATTTTTATTTAACAGTGATATACTCATTTGTGGTATAACTATGGAAATACATTTCATAAGAAATTTTATGTCACATATATTCATTTTAAAAATGGTTTTGGTAAAGTATTATAGGATACACTGATTGCTAAATTGTAAATTCACTGACTACATCATTTAAGTAAGCTACTGTACTTGCAGAGAATAAATTTCTGTTCAATAAATAGAGATTTTTTAAATTCCTAAATTATTTTTTGTATAGGTTTTCCCACTGGTACATTTTAGTTCTCATAATATTCCTGAGGTGGAAAAAATGTAAAATGTATGTATGGTAGAATTAATTTTATTTTCCATGAAAATTTGAATTTGTGGTTAATGATCAGTATAGTTAAAATTTATTGACTGCCTAATATGTCAGGTTCTCAGCTAAGTGCTTTACATGTATTATTTTCTTTAACACTTTCAAGAACCTCATAAACAATAAGTCCTATTATTAACCTCATGTTACTGATGGATAATGGAGTCGACTCAAGTAATCTGCTGCAGTACACAGAGTTAGCAAGTAGCAGAGTTAGGATTTAAACTGGACTCCGTGGACTTCACCATATCTGCAATAATGATGGGTGTTTGTATAAAATCCATTTATTTTATGGAAGGAGAAAATTTCTTCCTAGTTTTATATTCTGGAGGTATGTTGTCATATTTTGTATGTCACGTCACCTTTTCTAGTATTAAAAAATGACTCAGAAATACAAGCATTTTGAGAAGAGTAGTTTATGTGGGGAAGAAAATGCAAGTTTCAGGCTTCTGACTCACAGATTAAAAGAAAAATATAAAGGTATCTGTAGACAAAAACAAAAACTTCAAAAGATTAAAAATGTTGGGTTAACAGCTATTCTGAAAAAAAATGTTTCTCGTAGAGTTATTATATCTGCAAATATGTGTCTTCAGATATTGCTATTCCAAAAGCCAAGGATGAAATTACCTTTGTTAGGAAATCTGTAATTTATAGGAACAAAAATTAAAGTTTTATTTAATTTGAGGATGAAAACCAGACAAGGTGACCCAGGGATATTTTTTTTAACTGTTTTTTAACTGTTTCTTTTTAATTCACAGTGCTGATCCTTCTTTTTTCTCCTCATTTGTGGAATGTTACCTGCGTGTCTATTTATAACATAGGCAGGGTAAGAGGTGTCAGTTTTGCTTCCCTGCTAGTGAGCTTCACTAGATAACATCATCAACCATAATGTCAAAATCGAACCAAATAGAATGCCATTCAGTTTACTGTATAATATGGTCACAGGCAAACTCAACTGAAAAATACTCTCACTGGCTTCTGGGGTCAATGTCAAAGAGATAATTTATAAAGCTCATGGATCCAAGATAATTCATGAAGCTCATGTATCTAGGGCGACGTTAAGGAATGGAAAATGGTCCCACAAAAAATAGGCAAAAATATGTATATATTAGACTACAGGGATGTGGACAGGAGCTTTGAGTATGGAAAAGTAAGGATTTAGAAGCTCTGCTTTCTGTGGAGATGGCATATTTTCTTGAATTAGTCACTTGGAACTTGTGATTCCTGATCCATTGGGCTGTAGTGGTAAGACAGAAAGAGCCTCTCTTTTAACAAGATGGCCATGGGCAGATGAAACCAGATCTGATTTGGGTTTTGGAGGGAAACTCCTATTTTACTTTTTCTTGAGGTTGACACCAGACTGACATTACCATCAAAGTTCAGTCTCTGAAGTCAGGTTCAGAGGCGCATGCTACAGACACCAGACTAAAGTTTTCTGCCCAACGCTACCTAAAATCATGTGAGTTGAGAGGTAAGCATGTCTCACTAATGTATGTATCTTTCCCAGTCTCAAATCATGAAAAAAAAATCAGTCACAAAATTGCGAAAATGCAAAAAAGTTTTCAGGTCTAAAACAAGAACGAGAAACTCTGATATGTGGAGTCAAATAAAATTGTCATTTATGGGAACAGGGACCAGAGCACATCAGAGAGAAGCTCACAGGATTTCATCAGTCACTCCTGTAACTGTCTCTATGCAGTACATGTGTGCTTGTGACTGTGTTTGCTGACAATAAGTCATCTTGTAAATAAAATCAAATTAAAATAGATTTAATATTAATAGGTAAGATTAATAGATAATATAAATAATTAGTAGATAATAATAACTAATAGATAATATAAAACTTATGAATGTTGTTCCAAAAAAGAGAAAAGTTTTGAAAGCAAAACAAGCTATTAAAGCCACAATTATGACATTTGATTCTGTGTAGTGCTCTAAACCTTTTTAGGAAAGCTTAATTGCTATTCAAATACCCAATAATGTCTACTTGTGTTTTCCAGTGTTGAGTTATACACTATAGGTTACAGTTCTTTGTAAAAACTGCTAATGTTCATTTATTAAACAATTCCCAGATACACTAATAATTCATAAAAAGTATTAAAAATGTTGGAAATGTATTTAAGAAAGAGAAAGGAAATTCATTAGTTTATTGCCAGGTATGTTTTAAATCACTGCAATGTAAAGCATCAGTGGCTAGTAGTGCACTTCAAAGGCATCTTGAAGATTCTGAAAGCACACAAAGCACAATTCTGATTATGTTCCTTTGAGCCAATGCCTACTGCATCTTAGAAATCATGTACAATTTTGTAGTGTATCAAGGGACGGTATTTAGAAACACATAGTAAAATACTTCCTTAGTAGACATTATCAATACCACCTTAAAGATGACTGAGTTCTAGAGAATTCTCTGAAATTTTGATTTTTTGTTTCTAAATCCCAAAGATTAATATTTTTTTGGAACTTTGGAAATATTAGCTAAGATAAAGTAGGTACTGCTTAGGTTAGGTGCATGAAAATCTTTGACTTCTGAATGAACAGAATGCTGATCCAATAGATTTAGGTCTCTGATGTTATTTTTCCAATTTATTGAAATTGATTTTGGGTTTTTTTTGGCTATTTAAAAAATCTCTTCTTCTATCCTAATATTTGCATTTAAGGCAATATATTTTCCTATAAACATGTATTTTGCAAATCAAACACGTTTTCACATGTATTGTTTCACTGTTACTTATTTTGAAATATTTCCTAACATTCATTGTAATATCTTCTTTAATCTATGTATTTCTTAATCACAAGTAATATAGGGAATTTTATACTTATCTTTTTGTTACTGTTTCTAACTCAGGTCCATTATGGTTATAAAGCATACTTTGTATAAATTTAATCCTTTGAAATTTTTTGAGGCTTGATTAATGGCCCAAGATATGCTCAGTTTTTGAGAATATTCCAAGTATACTTGTAAAGAACATGCATTATGAATTATAAGAAGCAGTGTCCTATATATATACATATATGTATTTTTTAGCAGTGTCCTATATTTTTGAATTAGACTTTTTTTGTTAATCATCCTTCTTCTCTAAACTTCTATTTCCTTATTGATTTTTGTGTAATTATTCATGAGGTATGATAAATCTCCCACTATGAATGTAGATTTGTCTGTTTTCCTTTTTATATGGGTCTATTTTTGGGTAATCTATAATGAAACTATATTATTAGTTACATCCACATTTGTAAATGTTAAGTCTTCTTGATAATTTGAACCTTGTATTAGTAGGAAGTGTTCTCCTTTATGTCTCAGAACACTTTTTACTTTAAAATCTATTTTTCTAATACAGGAGTAGGCTTAAGAGAAATACAGGAGATCCAATACCTGAATAATAGGATGACAGGGAAGATGAGGTAGAAATCACCAACAGAAACATTCATAGAAATTTCCCAAAATTAAATGAAGAACATGAATTTCCACATTGAAAATGTCCAGGGGTGCCTGGGTGGCTCAGTTGGTTAAGCATCTGCCTTCGGCTCAGGTCGTGATCCCAGGGTCCTGGGATCGAGTCCCATGTTGGGCTCCCTGCTCAGTGGGGAGTCTGCTTCTCCCTCTCCCTCTCCCCCTCCCCACCACTTGTGTGCTCTCTCTCTCTCTCTCTCTCTCTGAATTAAATAAATAAAATCTTAAAAAAAAAATAAAATCTATTTTTCTAATGTAACTTCAGTAGCTTTATTTTGATCAGTTATTTAGTAGTATTATTTTTTCCTTTTTAAAAAAATTCCTTCTGTATTCTTGTATTTTAAGTGTTTCTAAGTGTCACATAGTTGATTTTTCAAGAATCAAGACAGACATATTTGCACTTCATCTTTTTATATTTAATGTGATCACAGATATTTTGGTTTCAATCTACCCTTGAAGCATTTCCTTTCTATGGATTCCCTTTATTCTATTATTTTTTCTCTCATTTCCTGCATTATCTTGGAATGACTGAGCATATTTAAGTACTTGTTCTCACCACTCTATTTAGATTAATAAATACACTCTTTTATTTTTTTATTTGTTTAAAAAAATTTTAGGGGCGCCTGGGTGGCTCAGTCGTTAAGCGTCTGCCTTCGGCTCAGGTCATGATCCCAGGGTCCTGGGATCGAGCCCCGTGTCGGGCTCTCCGCTCTGCAGGAAGCCTACTTCTCCCTCTCCCACTCCCCCTGCTTGTGTTCCCTCTCTCGCTGTCTCTCTCTGTCAAATAAATAAATAAAATCTTTAAAAAAAAAGTTTTTTAAAGATTTTATTTATTTATTTGACAGAGAGAGAGAGAGCACTAGCAGGGGGAGAGGGAGAAGTAGGCTCCCTGCTAAGCAAGGAGCCCGATGTGGGGCTTGATCCCAGGACCCTGAGATCATGACCTGAGCCGAAGGCAGACACTTAGCCAACTGAGCCACCTAGGCACCCAATACACTCTTTTAATATCCTCTGTGGAGTTCTTCTAAAAATAATAACCTATGTCCCTGACTTATCAAGTGGAATATAAATTAATATTTTTCCCTCTTCCTTGATAAAGAATAGTTCAACAGTTTAAAATAGTTTAACCCCATTTATGGACCTCTCCATTTACCAGGTTTAGGACTTGTACTTGAATTCTCAATATGCCTTTAAAAAGACATTTTTACTACTGTTTATAAGTAATTTAGACTTAGTTCCATATTTACACTCTTTTGTTGTTGCCATTTGTTCTTATCTGCATATTCTCCCTTTTGAAATTATCACTGTTCCTAAAGAACATCCAGTTTTTATCTTAAGATAATCTCATTTAACTTCCAATTTTGCAGAATCTTTTCACTGAATTGAAGGTTTCAGGTTTTCAAAAAAAAAATCACTTTTTTAAGATAGAATTCCATTGTCTTTTGTCTTACTTTTTTCTTGTTTCTTATTAGAAACCAGATGTCTATGCAATTCTACTCCTTTTGAGTAGTCTACCAATATTCTCTGGCAGGTTTTAAAATTTTCACTTTGACTTTTGCACTTTTACAATAATATGCCTGTTTCATTTCTTTAGTATTTATCCTGCTCTAGGTTCACAGGTGTAATATTTTCCTAGGGTTTTAAAGAGTTATCAGCCATTATTGACTCACATATTGCTTCGGGCCCACTCTTTCCTTTACTTCTAGGATTCTATTTATACGTATGCTACGTTTTCTCATGGCATCCCCTATCTCTCTCTCTTTTTTTTTTTAAGATTTATTTATTTGATAGAGAGAGAGAGCACGAGAGAGCACAAGCAGGGGGAGCAGAAGAGAGAGAGGGAGAAGCAGGCTCCCCACTGAGCAGGGATCCCAATGCGGGGCTCGATCCCCAGGACCCCAAGATCATGACCTGAGCCAAAGGCAGACGCCCAACTGACTGAGCCACCCAGGTGAACCCCCTATGTCTCTTGACCTCTCTTCTGTATTTTTCTTTGTTTTGTCTCTCTGGGTTTCATTCTCACGAATTTCTTTTGGTCTTCTAATATATATTCAATGCAATGATTATCTCTTCAGCTGTCTCTAATCTCCTTTTAAAATGTTCTATTGACTTTCATGTACTCCAGGAATACACACCCTGATTATTTTCTGACTTTAGTAGATAGTTCTTTCTACACTCCTTTCATAGTTTATCCTGCTTTATCAAACCTTCAAGTGTTGGAGTTCCTTGATTCTTGATCTTAGCCTCTCTACTCTCTTACTCTGTTTAAATTAATTATGAGAATCATAAATTCAAATATTACCTACTTTTCAAATCCCTTATTTATACCATCTTCCCCATTTTCTCTTCTGAGTTGAATGTCTATATATCAAAATATTTAAATTCTTTAGGAATCTTGTCCCATACATTTTTTTCTTTCACTTCTTTTTACTCATGATTTCCATTTTTACGGATTCCTTCCCTTCATGACTTAAAATTCTTGTATCTTAAAAACCCATTTTTTTTTCCTTAACTGCATGTCCTATTTTAACTAGCAATCTTTCTCTCTTCTGTTTCATATTAAGTTTATTGATGAAATTATCTTTACTCATTATCTCATTTTTATATTTCTTTTCTTCTCAATTAACTGCTATCTAGTTTCTGTCCTGATCACTTTGTGTGAGCTTGTCTAGTAACATAAACATACTCATCATTATTAAAATTAATAGGTATACCTGAATTCTTATATTACTTGCTCTAGCTGCATCAGTTTACACTTTGCCAATTCTTTTCATTTAAACACTTTGTTCATTTGGCTTTCTTCACAACACTATCTGGTTTTTACCTTCCTCATTGGCCACTACTTCTTAGCATCCTTCATGGATTTCTCTTTTTCTGTCTCTCCTTGAATCAGGTATTTCCAGGGTTCTCAATTTATTCTATTCAAGATAAATTAGGGAATGTGTGTGTGTGTGTGTGTGTGTGTGTGTGTGTGTGTGTGTGTGTGT